>NC_057747.1:4113802-4118623 GCF_004010195.1 Chiloscyllium plagiosum
GAACCCGGGTCTCTGGCGCTGTGAGGCAGCAGTGCTAACCACTGTGCCACCGTGCCGCCCATCGCAGCCATCACAGCCCATGTGTGTGGTAGACCTGCAATAATCTTAGGGAGGGCATTCCAGGATTTTGATCCAGCCAGAGTGAAGGATGGTGAGTGCTCACAGAGGGGAACTTGGTGGTGTTCTCATGTATGTCGTTGTCCTTCTAGTTGGCAGTGGCCATGGGTTTGGAAAGTGCAGTCCAAGGATCTATGGCAAATGTCTGCAGCACAGCCTGTAGATGATACACACTGCGACTACTGAGTGTCAGTGGTGGAGAGAGTGGATGATTTTGGGGTGCCACTCAAGCTGGTGGCTTTGTTCTGGATGGTAGTTTCTCGAATGTTACTGGACATTTATCCATGCAGGAAAGTGAGGAGTATTTTTCCACACTACTGACTGTGCCTTGTAGATTGTGGGGAGTCAGAAGGTGAGTTACTCGCTGCAAGATTCCTAGCATCTGACCTGCTTTTGTCGTCACTGCATTTATGTGTGAGTCCAGTTCTGAACAATGGTAATACCCAGGATGCTGATGGTGGCGGAATCCAGTCATGGTAACACCTTCGAAAGTCAAGGGATGGTGTTAGATTGGGTTTAGAAAGTTTGACAGTTTTCAGAAGTCTTAGTTGAAGATGGATATGTGGAACTAAGTAAACTAAATAAACTCCTGACTAAAGGAAATGGTTTGGAACTGTTAAGAAATAGCTTACCTGTTGATAAATAGTGCAAGCAGTTTAACTTGTAAGATCTAGACTAAAAGTTGCCCTGAAAAATTTATTTTAAACAGAATTATACCTGTTTAAATCCTGCTTACCTCAGTTATATGAAGACTCAAGGAAAACACTATCAGATTCTCAAGATGATGAATTGAAACCACAATCAAATTAAGTCTGACAGACATGAAACAGAAGAGAATTCTCTCTAGACAGTGTTGTAAATACATGTTTTTGGGAATAAGGAGATTATATTTTACCAGGTGTTTCAAAATCGTTAAACTTAACTTCTACAAAAGTAGTTTGGTCTATCCAACTTTATTTTCATTTCTTTTGCATAATACACTTTTTAATTCTTAAAACTGAATCTGCAGCATTGCATGTTTTTGCTTCAATGAAAGACAAGGGAATCAAGGGACCAACAGGCAGCTGAGACTTCAACCAGGCACAAAGGGCTGACCGATTTCCCCTTGAATACTATATTCCGATGTTGAATAAACATGGTAGTAGCAACATATATCTTCTGAATACATCACTGATCCAGCTCACCTTTAGCATTTCATTCCTGTTTGAATTGGTTAATTGAATAGGAAATCCCCTGCTATTGTGATGGCATTTTTATCGATATCTCCAATGAAATAGTCTGGGTGTCTGGACTACTCCAGGAATATTATTCCTATGTTACCTGCAATACTCCAGTCTTGCCATCTGGCTTCACTTCATCAATCTCCAATGGCCTCTACTCATCCAATATATTTTGCATATTGCTCACGCTAAGTCTCACAATCCTATCAACCCCTAAGCTCCCCGGCTTCTTCTGTCCCATTACAAAAGTTTCAATGTTTGGTTTTCAGATCAGTGTAGTTAACTTCCTGTGACCCAATGATCACTCATTCTTTACCCGCGTTCTCATTTCCTGACACATTGGCAGTAGACTTCTCATTCCCATTTTCCTTTCTTGCTCCATTATAATCCCCTCTCATTTTGTCATTGATTCTTTGAGATGTGTTTCCTCTGTCTGTCAACATCTCTAATTTCCTCCTTTTTAGTCTATCACTCTCCACTATTGTCCCCTTTCCCCGCAAAGCATTCATATACTGCCTTCAAGGAATGAGATTACTATTAGGGCAGCATGTTGGCTCAGTGGTTAGCACTGCTGCCTCACAGCACCAGGTTCGATTCCAGCCTTGGGTGACTGTCTGTGTGGAGTTTGCACATTCTCCCCGTGTCTGTATGGATTTCCTCCCACAGTCCAAAGATATGCAGGTCAGGTGAATTGGCCATGCAAAATTGCCCATAGTATATTAGTCAGAGGGAAATGGGTCTGGGTGGGTTGCTGTTTGGAGGGTCGGTGTGGACTGGTTGGGCTGAAGGACCTGTTTCCACACTATAGGGAATCTAATCATCTAATCTGGTACTGGTCGGTTTCATCTGAGAAAGAATGACACTCTTTCATGGAGTTCTGGAGATGTGGCATCCCTTTCAAGGCTAGCATTTAATGTTTCTCTTGAGAGGATGGAAGTGAGCCATCTTCTTAAATGATTGGTGACAGATTGAAGCAACAGAATGGTTTACTAGGCAGTTGAGAGTCAAACATGTTGACATGGAGTCACATGGCTAGGCTGGATAAGGATGGCAATCTTCATTTGGTAAAGGATATTGGTCACCCAGTAAGGTTCTTATGGCAATTTGATGGCTTCATAGTCACGTTTTACAGATATCAGCACTTTATCTGTGGAGATAGTGGCATAATGGTTATATCACTGGACTCATATTCCAGGCATTACACTGGCAATCTTGGGTCAAACTCTTCCACATTAGCTGATAGGATTGAAGATGATGTTTTTGGAAAACATAAGCTCCTGAGGAGATTTTACTGCCTGATCATAGAGTTACAGAGAAAAAGATCCTTTGGCCAATCACATCCATGTCATTCAAAAATAGCTTCCAAAATATTCTACTCCCATTTTCCACAATGAGGCCCACAGCATTGTTTGCCTTGGCATCACAAATGCACATCTAAATACTTCTTAAGTATTAAGACGAGTTTATAACCCTTACAAGAAGTGAGTTCTAGATTCCCTCCATTCTCTGGGTGAAAAACATATTTCTCACATCCCCTCTAACCCTCCTGCTCCTTTCCTTAAATTTATATTCCCTGGTAATTGATTCCTCCAACAAGGGAAAAAGTTCCTTCCTGTCTATCTTGTAGCTGCCCCTCATAATTTTATGCATTGCAATCATGTCCCCTCTCAATCTTCTCTGCTCCAAGAAAAACAGCCACAATCTGTCCAATCTCTTTTCATAACAGAAACTCTCCAGCTCAGGCAGATCCTGATAAATCTCCTCTGCACCCTCTCTAATGTAATCACATCCTTCTTATAATATGGCTTCCAGCACTGCACACTAATGTCCTGCCTTCTGGAAGAGATTTGAACAAGGGGATACAGTTTCAGGACATGGTCTCTTATTTAAAATGATCATAAGAATTCTTTTTCTCTCAGAAGGTCATTAGTGCGAGCAATTTGTTTCCCCTGGAAGCAATGGAGATGGGAGGTCAATGAATGTGGCGGACTTAGGTTCTTGACTGATAATGGAATCAAAGGATATGGGAGTAGACAAGGAAGTAGACTTGAGAACAAAATTAGATTGGCCATGATCTTGCTAGATGGCAGATTTGAGTTGAGGTGCTATACAGCTGTTTCCTGCTCTGATTCATATATTTGCATATTTTTCCAGACAATGTTTGACCCCAAATTTTAAATCCTAAGTTGCCACTATGAGATCAGAACTCAGGTTTTCTCGATTATTAGTCTAGGATTCTGGACTGCAAGTGTGCTGTGTGACAGCTGAATATGAGGCTGGGCGAGTTCTACCATTTTTTTAATAAATGGTGCAAACTTAAGTTTTGGTACAGCTCTATTAAAGATGAAAGATGTTGTGATTATCCCATTATAATGAGCGACATTTTGAAAGCCCAGTTCCCACTTTCTTATGAATTATGAGGTAGCATTTCCTTTCTCCCCAACCCTCTGTGTAAATAGGAAAATTCCTGAGGCACACACATGGTCACCTCAATACACCTCAAGAGTTTTCATTCTTTCTTCTTTCATTAATCCAGAAATATTTCTGTGAACTTATTGTTATTTCCTTTCCTCATCTTTGTATGTATGTATTGTTTCACACATGATGCCTATACATCCAGAAGAAATATTTGAAAACCCTCCGAAAGTTGGTGCTTTAAATTAGTGTTATGATTTTACAGAGGAATGAGAACATTAACATGAACATCCTGAACATTTTCTTATTAATGTTATTCTCTGGTTGAATTGACAAGTGCTGACATTGTTGTATTTAGCAGCTGCACACACAGAGGGTTAACTCAATCAAGCAGAGCAAAATTAATAGACAATGTATTTCCTTTTACTTTTCTCTGGACAATGTGGTATCACAGGAACTGAAGACATGGAATTGTCAGTGCTGTTTCCAAACTCACATTCTGCTATCCTTCTATTATTGGCAGGTCTCACTTCTCTAGTTTGTAGATTTTTGTCTTCCTAACCACCCCTTCCGCACACTCCTGCCTTACTACCCCCCTTCCTTACACTGCTCCCTCCCCCCCCCCCCACTTTCTTACTCCCCTGTCAACACTTGCTCATTCCTTTCAAGAGGCCACTGAGTTCTGATAACCTCCCTCCTCCAGCGGCAGCAGGCCAGAGCTGAATATGGCAGCAACCAGCAGTCAGACCACGTGAGAGCTTCTTGTGTTAGTCTGCTGTGGACATCCTTTTGAGAGAGACTGTGATGTTTGTCTTTCTAACTTTGCTTTTACATTTTCTGACCTATGGTTGTACTGTGTATAGCTGTAATATAATGGTATATTGCGTATGGCTGTAACGTAACTGACCTATGGCTATACTTCGTATGGCTGTAACGTAACTGACCTACGGCTCTACTGTGTATAGCTGTAATGTAAGTGATCGAGGGTTATACTGCGTATAGCTGTTATGTAACTGAACCATGGCTGTACTGTGTATAGTTGTAATTAGATTACTTTATTAGATTACTT
>NC_057747.1:4119123-4211460 GCF_004010195.1 Chiloscyllium plagiosum
GGGCTGTATTTTAGCTGACCCATGGTTATACTGTGTACTGTATAGCTGGAATGTAACTGACCCATGGTTATACTGCATATAGCTGGAATGTAACTGACCCATGGTTATACTGTGTATAGCTGGAATTGACCTTGGGTTATACTGTATATAGCTGTAATGTAACTGACCCATGGTTATACTGTGTATAGCTGGAATTGACCTTGGGTTATACTGTGTATAGCTGTAATGTAACTGACCCATGGTTATACGGCATATAGCTGGAATGTAACTGACCCATGGTTATACTGTGTATCGCTGGAATGTACCTGACCCATGGTTATACCGTGTATAGCTGGAATGTAACTGACCCATGGTTATACCGTGTATAGCTGGAATGTAACTGACCCATGGTTATACGGCATATAGCTGGAATGTAACTGACCCATGGTTATACCGTGTATAGCTGGAATGTAACTGACCCATGGTTATACGGCATATAGCTGGAATGTAACTGACCCATGGTTATACCGTGTATAGCTGGAATGTAACTGACCCATGGTTATACGGCATATAGCTGGAATGTAACTGACCCATGGTTATACTATGTATAGTTGGAATGTAACTGATCCATGTTATACTGTGTATAGCTGTAATGTAACTGACCCATGGTTATACTGTGTATCGCTGGAATGTACCTGACCCATGGTTATACTGTGTATAGCTGTAATGTAACTGACCCATGGTTATACTGTCTATCGCTGGAATGTACCTGACCCATGGTTATACTGTGTATAGCAGTAATTGACCTTGGGTTATACTGTGTATAGCTGTAATGTAACTGACCCATGGTTATACTGCATATAGCTGGAATGTAACTGACCCATGGTTATACTGTATATAGCTGGAATGTAACTGACCCATGGTTATACTGTGTATAGCAGTAATTGACCTTGGGTTATACTGTGTATAGCTGTAAAGTAACTGACCTATGGTTTTACTGTGTCGTTGTAATGTAACTGACCTATGCTTACATTGTGTAAAGCAGTAATTTAACTTACCTAGGATTATACTATGTATAGCTGGAGTGTAACTGACCCATGGTTATACTGTGTACAGCTAGAATGTAAATGGCCCATGCTTATACTGTGTTTAGCTGTAAAGTGACTGACTGATAGTTATCCCTTGTATAGCTGCAATGCAGTCCAGAGTGTGGTGCTGGAAAAGCACAGCGGGTCGGGCAGCATCCGAGGAGCAGGAAAATCGATGTATCAGGCATAAGGCCTTCCACAGGAATGATGAGAATGTAACTGATCTAAAGTTCTCCCGTTTATAGCTTAATATAACTGAACAATGCTTATACTGAGTGTAGCTGTAATGTAACTGAACAATGCTTATACTGTGTTTAGCTGTAAAGTGACTGACTGATAGTTATCCCTTGTATAGCTGCAATGCAGTCCAGAGTGTGGTGCTGGAAAAGCACAGCGGGTCGGGCAGCATCCGAGGAGCAGGAAAATCGATGTATCAGGCATAAGGCCTTCCACAGGAATGATGAGAATGTAACTGATCTAAATTCTCCCGTTTATAGCTTAATGTAACTGAACAATGTTTATACTGAGTGGAGCTGTAATATAACTGACCTATGCTTACACTGTGTGTAGCTGTAATGTAACTGACCGATGCTTATACTGTGTGGAGCTGTAATGTAACTGACCTATGCTTATACTGAGTGGAGCTGTAATGTAACTGAACAATGCTTATACTGTGTTTAGCTGTAATGGAACTGAACAATGCTTATACTGTGTGTAACTGTAATGTAACTGACCTATGCTTATACTGTGTGTAGCTATAATGTAACTGAACAATGCTTATACTGTGTGTAGCTGTAATGTAACTGACCCATGGTTATACTGTGTATAGCTGTCAAGTAACTTTTTTTTTCATTTCTCTCATCTGTAATTAAGGGTTGTACTTAGGTACACTGAACCTAAGATGACGTCATGTGTTGGTGACATAATTGCACTGTAACTAAAGAAGCTATTCTGAGTTACCTTTGTACCTAAGATGGCACCATAAGCGGTGACTTGTAAACATTTTACTGCACTCAGTTGAGTACGTGACAGTAAAGCGTATTAAGTTCAATTCAATGTAATTCAATTGTTACCTTCTGCTCATGCCACTTCCAACAATCAGAGACATTTCTGCTTCTGGCTAAAGGGAGATCTTGCATTTACATAGCACCCTTCATAATCTCTGGATGTCCCAAAGGCCTTTCCAATCTTTCTGCAGTGTGGAGACATTTGGCAGGTTACCTGTGTTTGCACGGCCCCACAAGCAGCAATGAGCCATTGTAAGGAATGAGTTATAAACGGAATGTGTGATTTTGCATCTCCCCACTTCGGAAGGCAGCGGAGGTGGGATCAATGAGAATTTTTAAGGCAGTGGTAGCTACAATTTTGTGAAGCAGGGGCATAAACAGTTATTGGGGGATTGATGAGAACGTGGAGTTTGAAACGCAAACAGATCTTACTTATGTAACAGGCCGGGCAAGAGGGGCCAAATGCTGTACCTCAGCTCCAAAGTCATACATTTGTAAATCCAGCTGAACTGAATCTGCATGTTACCATGCTGTCAGTTGGCGGTCTCTTGGCTCTTCAAGTATAGAGCTTGAGTTTGAGTTCTGCCTTGAGTAATGTCTGCAGCTTTGGTCTGCTAGTCTGAGGAAAGACATTCTTGCTATTGAAGGAGTCCAGCCAAGGTTCATAAGATTGATTCCCGGAATGGTGGACTGACACATGAAGAAAGACTGGATCGACTGGACTTGTAGTCACTCGAGGGGTAGAGGAAATCCACTTCTGGGTCTGACTATAAGAGTCTTCTTTCTTGAACAAGACGTAGTGTGTTGTGTGTTAGTTACAGGTTCCTTTGATATGATGGAACATTGTTACAGAGCCACTAAGGAGGACCTGGATGTTGGCCTCACATCTCTGAAATCCAAGGCTTTACTACCAGCAGGTCCATTTGACATCATCGTTGCGGGTGATGTTAATGGTATTCCTCAGTATTGATCCTTTCCAATACTTTTACACACATACATAACACCAATGATAAGATCTGGTTTCAGTGGGAAAATAGCAATTAAACAGTCTACATTCATTGTCATTGTTCCACAGAAGCTTACAATAACCTCTGGAGTTCATTAACGTTGATGAAAATGTGTAACTCCAAGAATTTTTGTCAGTAGTTTTGCACTTTTCCAAGAGGTGCCTTGTTAATGTCCCCTTCAGGTTGAGTACAATGGAAAATCTAGAACCTGACAATTGGAAACAAAAACGGGGTGAAGTTACAGACTTATTTAATAAGGGGTAGCTGGGTTTGTAATGGCACACTCCACGTGGTGCTACAAAGGCTACAGGACCTGGGAACATTCAAGTAATAGGACTGAAGACACGTGCTCCAGAACTTGCTGTATCCCTCGCCAAGCTGTTCCAGTACAGGTGCAAGATTGGCATCGACCTAACAAAGTGGAAATGCACCTGGGGTATGTCCCGTACACAGAAAGCTCCACAAACACAACATGGCCTCGCCAGTCAAATCTCAATCATCAGTAAAGTGATGGAAGGTGCTAGCAAGCAGCATTGTTTAGCAATAACCTTGCTCAGTGACACTCAGTTTGAGTTCTGCCTTGAGTACTGTCTGCAGTTTTGGTCTGCTAGTCTGAGGAAAGACATTCTTGCTATTGAAGAAGTCCAGCCAAGGTTCATCAGATTGATTCCCGGAATGGTGGACTGACACATGAAGAAAGACTGGATCGACTGGACTTGTAGTCACTGGAATTTAGAAGATTGAGGAGGGAATGTCATAGAAACATATAAAATCCTGATGGGACTAAATGGGATGGTCATAAGAAGAATGTTCCTGATGTTGGGGAAGTGCAGAGCTAGGGGTCATAGTCTACGAATAAGGGGTAAGCCATTCAGGACTAAGACGAGGAAGAATTTCTTCCCTCAGAGGGTTGTGAACCTGTGGAATTCCCTCCCACAGAAAGCTGTTAGAACCAGTTTGTTAGATATATTTAAAAGGGAGCTAGACATGGTCCATGTGGCTTAAAGGATCAAGGGGTATGGAGTGAAAATGGGAAAGGGATACTGAGATTTCATGATCAGCTATGATCATATTAAAAATGGTGCAGCAGGCTCGAAGGGCCAAATGGCCTACTCCTACACCTATATTCTGTGTTTCTATGTTTCATGACCTCATTACAGCCTTAGTTCAAAAATGGACAAGAGACCTGAGCTCCAGAGGTGAAGTGAGAGCAACTGCCTTTGACATCAAGGCCACAGTTGACTGAGTGTTGCATCATGGAACCCTGACAAAGCTGGAATAATTGGGATTCTTACCTGGGCTTTCAGTGTTTGGAGGTCAGCCATTCATTCAGTCTTACTGTGTCAAAATCCTTTCTTAAGGAAATCCTTCCTTCGTGGCATTCTGAGACCATCTACTCCAAGTGGATTGCAGTGGTTCAAGACAGCAGTTCAACATCACCTTCTCAAGTGCAAATAGGAATGGATAATAACTGCTGGTCCAGGCAGTGGCATTCACTGCCCAGGAATGGGATTTTTAACATCCATCTGAGATGACAGAGGATGTCCCACCCAATATTGCACGAACATGCACTAACGTCCATGTGCTCAAATATTCAGACTGGGGCTTGAAACTATGGTCATTACCATGGAGGCAAACATATTACTAAGGGACAGATGACATCAGTCTTCAGATGGTATTTCATTATGTTATTGACATTGAAATATGTGTCTATGGATTTCCTGAGAATTTAGAAGAAAAGAAGATTCCCTACCGTGTGGAATCCAACAAGTCCAACAAGTCCACACCAACCCTTTGGAGAGTAACCCACCCAGACCCATTCTCCTACCCTAATGACGAATGCACCTAACCTAGGCATCCCTGAACACTATGGGCAATTTAGTATGACCAATTCACCTGACCTGCACATCTTAGGATTGTGGGAGGAAACTCACGCAGACACAGGGAGAATGTGCAAACTCCACACAGACAGCAGCTGAGACTGGAATTGAATCTAGGTCCCTGGCACTGAGGGACAGCAGTGCTAAACACTGAGCCACCATGCTGCCTCGAAGTTTAGAGAACAGTGTCAAAGCATGTACCCTACAGAATCATAGAATCCCTACAGGGTGGAAGTAGGCCATTCAGTCCATAGATCCCACGCTCACCCTTCAAAGGCCATCCCCCCCCAGACCTCCCCCACTACCCTATTTCGATAACCCTACATTTCCCATAGTTAATTCACTTAGCCTGCACAGCCTGAGATACTATGGGCAATTTAACATGGTCAAGCCACCTCACCTGCACGTTTGTGGATGGTGGGAGGAAACCCACACAGTCACGCGGAGAATGTACAAACTCGATGCTGATAGTCACCTGAGGCTGGAATTGAACCAAGGTCCCTAGTGCCGTGAGTCAGCTGTGTTAACCACTGAACCACCCTGCTGCCCCAAAACAGACAGGTTGTTGGGACTCATGATGTTTGCTTCTTTCTGCTCCTCCGGTGGTGATCTGAGACTCTGATGGGGTTGAAAATGGACTTCAACAGGCACATAATTCCACATCACTGAGCAGTACCACCCAGCCCCTGGGTCATTTCTTCAGAGTTGGGACTGAGGGGTTGACAGGGCTGCTTGTAGGCAATGGATTATTGTTCAGGATTATTGTCTGGTTTTCCTATGGTTATGGGAAGAGTGTAGCTATCACGAGATGGTTAAACAATTACAACAAATCCTCTTCTGGATTTCCAAATCACTTGACTGATGGGTCAGTCTCCACCTGATACTGGATTAGTGGTGCTGGAAGAGCACAGCAGTTCAGGCAGCATCCAAGGAGCTTCGAAATCGACGTTTCGGGCAAAAGGCTTTTATCTCATTGATTTTTACCTCTTCTTACCTCCACCTGATAACCCAGTTTAGTAGATTGGCCTGATTTACACTAAAATGTCCTAGGCACAGCATAAATGAAACAGTTAGCCAGACTCAGTTCATGGCACGTGTCTCTGAATAAGAAGATTGTGTGCTCGAAATTCATTCCAGAAACTTAAACACAACATCTAGGCTTCCACTAGCAGTGCCATACCAAGGATATGTTACGTCTTCAGATGTACATCTTTCAATTGAGAAGTTAAACTAATCTGGCCTCTCACTCATCTGTGAATGACCTTATGGGAGTTGTCCTTGTATTTAACCTCAATTAACATGACTCAAACAGACTGTATATTCATTAACCCATCACTCTTCTTGGGAGCTTGCTGCGCACAAATTCGTTGCTGGGCTTCTAAACCTTACAAGGAGTGATTACACTTCAAAGGTACTCCAATGGAGTGTAAAAACTCTTGGGATGTGCTGAGGTCCCAAAAAGGGCTTTGCAAATGCAAATCCTTCTTTCATATGAAGTGCTCCTTCAGGTGTTTACACACAATGAGAAGAAGGAGGCAGGAAACTGCTTATGAGATGCAGATAGTGCTTGCAGCTAATGTTGTAAAGATGCGTGCCTGGCAAACAGTTAAGGAATAGCAGCTTTATTCTCATAACAGTAATTTAATGTTTTAACACCAAAGTCAATGAGCCAGTCTGCAGTTTATCAAATCAGCGATGGTATAACTACATTCATACCCAGGTCACACACCCAATCACCTGCTCACATCCAATCACACTGCAATCATACTGGACTGATGTGCTGCTAGTCAGGCACTTCAGTGCTAATATTCCGCATCTATCTCATCGCTAAAGAAATTATTTTGTTGGTCTATACAGGTCAGTTTTTAAAACTGAAGGGGTCATCTGCAATAACAGATTTGGACGATTCTCGCTAATGCAAGTGTGAGAGGTTTTATTGCACATCATTGTCACGGCTCTAGCTCTGAATGCAGAAATCCCCTGAAGGAGAATGGTTTGTGATGGTACTTCTTCATTTTTCTCTCTACTTCCTCCTGGTTTTTCTGCTGCCAAGAATTCACAGTACCCCCTCCAAAATACAAACAGCTGCAGATATGAAAAACACACAAGCCCGTGGTGCGGAGCCCGTGATGGTTTGAAAGACCCTGTGGCATTGACATTTCCAGTAGCAATCACACATGGTGAAAAACAACATAAAGTACCTCCTGGACAAGACTATTGCTCTAAGAGCTTAGGTGGGCCAAATATTCTTCTACATTTGGGCATAAATATCTGCAAATGTATTGACACACAAATGCTAACTTTCTTTCTCTTCACTGCAAACTTTCAGCTTGGTATACTTTATCGCTGGCAAATCAGTTCTTTGTTCATTTCAAGTATCAAATGTTATCCCTGGCTCACTTACTAGTCTGTGAATATAAAAGCTATAGGTTAAACTCTCACCAGAGTCTTAAGCATGTGATCCAATGTAATTTCAGTGCAGTAGTGAAGGAATATTACATGGTGGGAAGCGCCGTGCTTTGGATGAAACATAAACGAGGAGCACAATTGGAACATCGTACAGAAATTCCTATTGTACAATCACAGAGAATGCTGGAAAAACTCAACAGGTCTGACGGCATCTGTGGAGAGTGAAATAGAATTAACATTTGAGTTCATAACTAACTCAAAATGCTAACCCTGTTTCTCTCACCACAGACGGTGCCACACCTGCTGAGTTTCTCCAGCATTCTCTGATTTTGTTTCAGATTTCCAGACTCTGCATTTTGTTTCTTTCCTTCAAGTCCTCATGATATCCAGGTCAATACTTAGCCTTCAACCATCAGCCAGTACAGATCATCAGATAATTAATTTCTTGCTGCTTGTAGCATAGATCTGTGTGCAAATTAACTGCCATGATTTGCTGATGTACAACTGGAACTAAAACGTTCAAAAAAGTACTTCATTGGCTGCGAAATGCTTTGGAATGCTTTGAGGTGATGGAAAGTGCTGTTTAAATATATCTTAATGGGTAAATACATCTAAATGTTTCTTCATTGTGATAGAATTGACCCCTTGACAGCACCGACAGGAGTGACGCACTTGGACTGTGCTCCTCCTCCCACCCTGCAGAAGTGCCATTGCACATTACCACTTCATGCCCTAATATCAAAGGAAGCTAAAGGATGCCAAACCTGGGATAACAAATTGAAAACCATTCTATAAATGTGCTGCAGCCTTTAAGTTTGGCTAAGTTATCTCTTCCACCTCTGAAAGCTGTCAATGCCAGACCTTAAATTGATTTTAAACAGACAAGGAAATCTATTCAGTACAATATGAACAAGTTAACAGTAATGTATGTTGTTATGAAAATATATGTCATCCAAAATATTAATATATACCATTGACTTGGTATAAATGTATATCTTGAACTTTTTGTAAAGGACATTGGTCAAAACAAAAGACACTTGTTACAACATAAGACCATAAAGTGCAGGAGCAGATGTAAGCCATTTGGCCCATTGAATCTGCTCTATCATTCAATGAGATTATGGCTGAGGTGTTAATCCATAACTCCACTTTCCTGCTTTATTCCTCTAACACTTGACCCTTACTGATTAAAAATCTTTCTGTTCCAGCCTTGAATATTCTAAAGGAGACAGCCTCAAAATCTGTCTGTCGTAGAGAATTCTACAGATTCACTCACTACCCTTTGAGTGAAGAAATCTCTCCTCATCTCTTTTTTTACATGGGTGACCCATTATTCTATGCCCCTTTGGTCCCAGATTCTCCCACAAGGGGAAACGACTTTTCGAATACATCCGGTTAAGTCCCATAAGAATCTCACATATTTCAATAAACTTTCCTCTCAATATCCTAAACTCCAGTAAGTATAAGCCCAATCTACTGAGCCTCTCTCATAAGAAAATCCCTCCACACTAAGAATAGATCTAGTGAACATTTTAGTTTCATAGTATTAGAATCAGGAGTAGGCCATTTGGCCTGTCAAGCCTGCTTCACTATTCAGTAAGACCATGGCTGATCTATCCATCATCTCAGCTCCTCCTACCTGCATAATCCCCATGACCCAATATTCACCTGGCTCTAACTGTGTCTTGAATATATTTAAGTATTCCAGTTTAAGTACTGCTTTCTTTGGCAGAAAATTCCATAGATTCACTACTCTCTGGGAAAAGCAGTTCCTCTTCATCTCTGTCCTAAATCTACTCCCCCTAATCTTCAGGTCATGTCCCCTAGTCCTAGTCTCACCCACCAGCAGAAACAAACTTGCCTGCCTCTATCTTATCTGTCCGTTCTATAATTTTATATGTTTCTATAAAGATCCCCTCCCATTCTTCTAAATTCTAGTGAGTACAGTTCCAGTGGCTCAACCTCTCCTCACAGGGTAACCCCCTCATCTCCGGAATCAACCTGGTGAACCTCCTATGCACCACCTCCAAAGCTAGTATAACCTTCCTCAATTAAGGAGACCACAACTGAGCACAATACTCCAGGTGCGGCCTCACCAACACCTTGTACAATTGCAGCAGAACCTCCCTGCTCTTAAATCCAATCCCTCTCGCAATCAAAGCCAATATTCTGTTTGCCTTCCTGATTAACTTTTAGCGATTCATGTACGAGCACTCCTAAGTCCCTTTCCACAACAGCATGCTGCAGTCTTTCACCATTTATATAATACTCTGACCTACTATTTTTACTTCCAAAGTGGATAATCTCACATTTACCAACATTGTACTCCATCTGCACACTCACTTAACCTATCTAAATCTCTCTGTAGACTCTGCACAGTTTGCCTTTCCACACTGTGGATTACTTCTAATGCCAGTATATCCTTCCTTAGGAGAAGACCAAATCGATTTACAGTTCACAGGTGTGGTCTAGCTAGTTACAAGTGTGGTCTAACTAGATACAGGTGTGGTCTAGCTAGGTACAGGTGTGGTCTAACTAGCTATTTGTATGCTTTAATAAGAGTTTCCTATTTTTATATGTCACTTCATTTCAATTAAAGTCCAACAGTTCATTTGCCTTCCTCATTACCAACTGAATTTGGATGATTCATTTTGTGATTCATACACTTGGAACCCAAAATCCCACTGTGCTGCAGCTTTCTGCAGTCTTTCTCCATTTAAATACTATTCATCTCCTCTACTCTTCCTGTCAAAGTGCATAACTTCTCATTCTGCCACATTATCGAAAATAGAACATCGATCTGTACACACAAGAACGGACCCTTTATCCCATAGTGTTGTGCGGAATATGATGCCAAATTGAACTAATCCCTTCTGCCTGCCCTTGGTCCATATCCCTTCCATTCCTTGCATATTCATGTGCTTATCTAAAAGTCTCTTAAATGCCCCTATCGTATCTGCCTCTGGCAGCACATTCCACACTCCTACCATTCTCTTTATAAAAAACTTGCCCCTCACATCTCCTTTGAATATTCCACTTCTCTCCTTAAATGTATGCCCCCTAGTTTTGGGCTTTTTAACTCTGGGGAAAAGTTTCTGACCATCAACCCTATCTATGCATCTCATAATTTTATAGACTTCTATCAAGTCTCCCCTCAGCCTCTGCCGCTCCAGAGAAATCAACCTGAGTTTTTCTAGCCTTTCCTTATAGCCTATACCTTCTAATCTAGGCAGCATACCTGTAAACCTCTTCTGCTCCCTCTCCAAAGCCTCCACATCCTTCCTGTAATGTGGTGACCAGAATTGAACACAATACTCCAAGAGTGGCCTAACCAAGTCTCACAAAGGTGCAACATAACATCCTGACACTTGTATTCAATTCCCCTACCAATAAAGTCAAGCATGCCATATGCCTTCTTTACCACCTTTTCTACTTACGTGGCCACTTTCTGGGAGCTGTGGTCTTGAACCCCAAGATTCTCTGTATATCAATGCTGTTCAGGGTTCTGCCATTAACTGCATACCTGATCTCCCAACGTGCATCACCTCACACATGTCAAGATTAAACTCCATCTGCCATTTCTGTGCCCATTTCCAAAACTAATCTATATCCCTCTATAACCTTTGACAATCTTTACTATCCACAACTTCACCGATCTTTGTATCGGATGCAAACTTACTAACGCAGCCATCTACGTTTATATACATATCATAATTAGCAGAGGTCCAAGTATAGATCCCTGTGGGACACCAATAGTCACGGACCTCCAGCCTGAAAACCACCCTTCCACCACACCCTCTGTCTTGTATGGGCAAGCCAATTCTGAATCCACATGCCCAAGTCACCGTGGGTCCCATGCATCTCAATCTTCTGGCTGAGGAGAAAGTGAGGACTGAAGATGCTGGAGATCAGAGCTGAAAAATGTGTTGCTGGAAAAGTGCAGCAGGTCAGACAGCATCAAAGGAGCAGGGGAATCAATGTTTCGGGCATAAGCCCTTCTTCTGGATGAGCCTACAATGAGGAATTTGGCGAAAGCCTTACTAAACTCCATGTAGACATCCACTGCTCTACCCTATTCAATCACCTTTATCACACTGCTGCCTCACAGTGCCAAGGACCTGGGTTCGAGTCCAGCCTCTGGCAACTGTCTGTGTGGAGTTTGCACATTCTCCCCGTGTCTGCGTGGATTTCCTCTGGATGCTCTGGTTTCCTCCTACAGTCCAAAGATGTGCAGGTTCGGGTGGATTGGTCATGCTAAATTGCCCATTTTGTGTCGGCCAGGTGCATTAGTTAGGGGAAATGTAAAGTAATAGGGTAGGAGAATGTGTCTGGGTGGGACACTCTTCAGAGGTTCAGTGTGTACTTATTGGACCAAATGGCCTGTTTCCACACTGTAGGGATTCTATGATTCTATCCTCAAGAAATTTAATCATATTTGTAAGACCTAACTTGCACTGCACAAAGCCATACTGACTGTCCCTAATTAGACCATGCTTTTCCAAATGTGCAGAAATCCAATTCCTTAGAATTCTCTCCAATGGCTTCCTAATCACTGATGTGCAACTCACCGGTCTATAGATCCTGGATTATCCCTGGTTCCTCCTAGAGCAGAGGAACATTCGCTACGTGCCAGTCCTCCGGGACCTCTCTGGTGAATAACGAGGATACAAAGACCTTGGTTAAGGCCCCAGCAATCTTCTGTCTAGCCTCTCTCAATAACTTGAGGTAGATGCAATCAGATTCTGGGGACTTATCCACCTTAATGATTATCAAGAGACCCAACACCACTTCTTTCTTGATCTCCAAATGCCATAGCATATTAGTATGCTCCACACAGATCTCACTATCCTCCATATCCTTCTCCTGGGTGAATACTGACACAAAGTACTCGTTTAGGATCTTACCCACACCTTCTGCCTCCGAGCACAGCTTCCCTCCTTTATCCTTGAGTAGGCCTACCTTCTCCCCAGTTATCTGCTTGTTTTTTATCGAACACGGTTTACAATCCAAAGTTATTACTCCCACTAGTTTCCTTCATCTATTTTTCACTAGAAAGGGCCAGTTATGGAATCATAGAGTTATTGTTTTGTTGAGGCCCAGAGTTGGTTCAGTCAGTAGCTGCCTTTAGTTTGCAATTTTATTAATTCCACAAATTAAGTGAGCCCTTAACACTTCTGAAAATGCTGACCCATACTCACAGTGTTCCACCAGGTTCTAGTCAAGAACTCAATAACTGGTTTCCCAGAAACTTTATTTGCAATGTTAAACCTGGAACGTTGCAATATAACATATGTTTTTTTTTCATTCACTCATGCGATCTAGGTATCACAATCTGGCCAGCATTTATTACCCATCCATAGTTGCCTTGGTGAGTTGCCTTGTGTGTCTATGCATTTCTTATTGGATGTTGGCAACACTGGTGGTCCAGCATTTATTGTCTATTCCTAATTGCCATGAGAACACGGCAGTAAGCTGCCTTCCTGAACTATTACAATTCCTGGGTGTAAGAAAAACCAGTGCAGTTAAGGAAGGATTTCCATGATTTTGACCCAATGACACTAAAAATAACAATGGTATATTTCCAAGTCAGAATGGTGTGTGATTTGGAGGGGAACTTGCAGGTGGTGGTGCCCTCATCTACCTATTGTTATTGTCTTTCTTAGTGGTACAGGTTTTGGTTTTGGAAAGTGTTTTGAGGAACCATGATAAGTTATTGCAGTGCATCTTGTAAGCGGTACACATTACTGATATGTGCATTGGTCCTGAAGGAAGTGAATCATAGAATCATAGAATCACTACAGTGTGGAAACAGGCCATTTTGGCCCAACAAGTCCACACTGACCGTCCGAAGAGTATTCCACACAGACCCATTCCCCTACCCTATTACTCTACATTTACCCCTGACTAATTGCACTTAACCTACACATCCCTGAACACTATGGGCAATTTAACATGGCCAGTTCACCTAACCTGCATATCTTTGGATTGTGGGACGAAACTCGAGCAGCCGGAGGAATCTCACACAGACACGGGGAGAATGTGCAAACTTCACACAGACAGTCTCCCAAGGCTGGAACCAAACCCAGATCTCTGGCGTGGTGAGGTAGCAGTGCTAACTACTCATATGAACTGCTTTGTCCTGGATGATGTTAAGCTTCTTGAGTGCTGTTCGAACTGCTCTCTGTCAGGCAAGTGAGAAGTATTCAATCATACTCCTGATATGTGCCTTCTAGATGATGGACTGAATTTGGGAAGTTAAGAGGTGGGTTATTTGCTGGAGGATTCCTAGTTTCTGAACTGCTCTTGTAGCCACTGTGTTTACGAGGCTAGTCTCGTTCAGTCTCTCATTAATGGTAACCTCCAGGATGCTGAAAGTGGGAGATTTAGTCATGGGAATGCCATTGAATGTCAAATGCCAATGGTTTGATTCTCTCTTGTTGGAGCAGGTTATTGCTGAGCAGGTGCTGCTGGATAGCACTGTTGATGACACCTTCTATCACTTTATTGATGATCGGGAGTAGACTGATGGGATGGTAATTGGGTCGGTTGGATTTGTCCTGCTTTTAAGTACAGGAGATACCTGGGCAATTATCCATATTTTAACTTAAAATGTGTTGCTGTAAAAGCGCAGCAGGTCAGGCAGCATCCAAGTAGAAGGTGAATCGACATTTCGGACATAAGCCCTTCTTCAGAAATGAGGAGGGTGTGCCAAGCAGGTTAAGATAAAAGGTAGGGAGGAGGGACTTGGAGGAGGCACGTTGGGAATGCGATAGGTGGAAGGAGGTTAAGGTGCGATTCTCCTTCTCCTTTGATGCTGCCTGACCTGCTGCACTTTTCCAGCAACACATTTTTAAGCTCTGATCTCCAGCATCTGCAGTCCTCACTTTCTCCCAATTATCCATATTGTCAGATAGATGCCAGCATTGTAACCATACTGGAACAGCTTAGAATAAGGAAAGGAATCAGTTCATTTCTTTTAACTCAGTTGTAACAATGGGTCACATTTTCTGAGGACTGACAATGTAATGCATATTTTCATTCCATTCCTCCATTTTTATGCACAAAAGAACTCCATATTTCTGACAGTAGATTCTAATCAGGGCTACATCAGAAATGCATGTGTCAATTCTGACAGTGCCCCCAGGGTGCAGAGCTATTGGGTGAGGAAAAACTACCCCCACCCCACCCCACTTTCTCACAACCATCAGCTGCTGTATTCTGTAATGTAATAGCATAAAAGCACAGATAGCCACTTTGACATCTGCTGTCAAGGCATAAATACGTAAGGAATGTGTAAGGTTCCAATGCTAGGATGGGTAGTTGTTATATGGATAGAAGGCTAGCGTGTCATAAAGTAGGATGCCAAGTGGGTAGTGGACAGGGTGCTGGAGCCAGGGTGTCAAGTGAATGCAGTGCCAAGTCAATCAGGAGCATAGCGCCTGATGAATAAAGTGCCAAGTGGATAGGAGTTAGGGTGTCACACATAAGATCACACTCCAGTCAAAGAAGCAGGCCATTCAGCCCATTCAGTCCACACAAACCCTCTGAATAGCATCTCATCCTGTCCCAGCCCTTCCCTGCAAACCTGCATTTCCCACGGCTAATCCACCTAGCCTGCACATCACTGAACACTATGGGTAATTTAGCATGGCCAATGCACCTAACTTGCACATCTTTGGACTATAAGAAGTGGGGTGTTAGGTGGGAACTGAAAATGTGTTGCTGGAAAAGCGCAGGCAGCATCCAGGGAACAGGAGAAACGACATTTCGGGCATAAGTCCTTCTTCAGGAATGAGGAAAGTTTGTCCAGCAGGCTAAGATAAAAGGTAGCATCCCTTGTGGTTGGAGGGTTCCTAGGTGGAAGATGAGGCCCTCTTCCTCCAACCGTCGTGTTGTGGTCTGGCGATGGAGGAGTCCAAAGACCTGCATATCCTTGGTGGAGTGGCAGGGGGAGTTAAAGTGTTGAGCCACAGGGTGGTTGGGTTGGTTGGTCGAAGGCTGCCAAGTGGTTAGGGGGTAGGGTGTCATGTGGATAGGGGACAGGGTATCAGGTGGTGAGGGTACAAAGTGGTTAATGCAAGTGCCGTGCCAGGGTCAAAATTGGTCAGGTGAGTGATGAAGTGTTTAGAGATAGTCAGAGTGAGTGGGAAATAATGGGTCCAGCAGCAAGGGGCAGGGGAGGGACTGGGGAGAATGTCATGTTCCAGAGTGTGTAGTGTGATATAATGTGCAGTGTGGGTTGTGGGATCACGGGAAGTGTGTAAGTTATGGAGAACAATGGGGGTTCAGAGACTTATCAGGATGTCTCCCTGGGTCCACTACTACCAGTATTGCTCATGCCCATTGGAAGTTCCATTGTAATATAGTGTTGCTTGGAAGAAAGGATGATGACTGCAGGCGTGAATGAGTTGACATCTCTGCCCATCTATTACATGGCTGGCATGAGATTATAGAATCACTACAGTGTGGGAAGAGGCCATTTGGCCCATCGAGTCTGCACCAACTCTCTGAAGAGCATCCTACCCAGACTCAGTCCCCCATAATCCCACACCTCCTATGGCTAATCCACCTAGCTTACACATCCCTAGACACCACGGACAATTTAGCATGGCCAATCCACCTAAACTGCTCATCTTTGGACTGTGGGAGGAAACCGGAGCACCCGGAGGAAACCCACACAGACACGGGAAGAACGTACAAACTCTATACGGACAGTCACCAGAGGGTAGAATCGAAGCCAGGTCCCTGGCGCCATGAGGTAGCAGTGCTAACCACTGAGCCACCGTACCAACCCACAGTGGTCGTGATGTTACAGCATTCATTTGCATGAGAGCAATCTCATTATTTTACAAGGGATTTGATGGAAATTAGTTTAAGATCACCTAGTTCCTTTTCTCCAATGTCCTCCAGCATGCAGTGACTAGGGTACAAAACTAATAAACGTATATCTTTCACATGTGAAATCATCATGACTTGATCCTGATTTGTGTCTCAGCCAAGGACTATGGGATTGGAGAAGAGACGGGGAGTTGACGCGGCTGCAAGGAATTGCGTGAATGTTGAATTAACTCGGAAGGTGCACTCTGCCTAATTCACTTATTGATTGTTGGACGGGCCAATAACAGGGCTTTTTATACTGTGAATGGATATGTAATTGAGCAAGAATGCCTTCCATTCAGGGTGGCAGAGTGCAACTCAGGCAGAGTAGCCAAGATTAACAGAATCATAGAATCTCTATAGTGTGGATGCAGGCTATTCAGCCCATTAAGTCACACCAACTGTCCGAACAGCATCCCATCCAAATCCATCCCACTATCCTATCCCTAGACCCCTTCAGTTTCCATGGAGTTCCATCTAGCCTGCACATCCCTGGACACCATGGGACAATTTAGCATGGTCAATCCACCTAACCTGCACATCTTTAGACTGTGGGAGGAAAGCAGAGTACGTCGAGGAAACAAGCAAAATGTACAAATTCCATACAGACAGTCGCCCAAGGCTGGGATTGAACTCAGGCCCCTGACACTGTGAGAAAGCAGTGCTAACCACTGTTCCAGCATGGATGAAGTAAGACTGGATGGGCTAATGTTGATACAATGGACCGAAATCCATACTGTAGGGATTCTATGGTCTTCTGTGCACCTTATCCTCGACAGACTAACACTAGCCACTGGGCACTTTACCCATTAAGCACTATACTCACTACTGACTTGGCACAATATGATGGAAATTGAATTCAATAAATATCCAGAATTAAGATTCTAATGATGATCATGAATCCATTGTTGATTGTTGGAAAAACCCATCTGGCTCACCAATGTCCTTTAGAGAGGGAAACTACCATCCTTATCTGGCCTACATGTGACTCCAGACCCACAGCAATGTGATTGATTCTTAACTGCCCTTTGGACAATTAGGGATGGGCAATAAATACTGCCTAGCCAGTGACACTCTCATCCCGTGAATGATAGATTTAAAAAAAGCTTGAATCCTAGCCCAGATGATTTCTATGTACTCTTTCCATCTATGGCCATTAATCAGTGAGTAGGGTTGGGACCTGTGGCTGCTTTTACCCCTCCCTTCACCCCAAAGGTGGTAACGACCATCACAGGCCTCTACCTGTGAATCACAAGATCAGCTCATTGGGCGGTAGCCGGACTGTCTCTTTCTGAGTGAAACTTTAACCCTGTACCCACTAAGCCATTAGGAAACTTGTCGGAATCTAAACGTTACAGAAAAAGTCCATCGTCATAGTTTTGACGGCTACATTTAAAGAAGTTACATTGTTGGGTTAACTCGCTCTGTTGCTATTCACGTCGGGATATTTCATGTATCTTTTAAAATTCCCCAGGCTTATCAAAATAGTTTAAATTGCGCCTTTTAAAAAGTGATGTGAATGAATATCACAGACAGATTTTACAGACCTATAAAGGATGGTAGCTGAGCATTGCTGTGTTGTTAACGTATTAGACGATGCACAGAATAATGCTCTAATTAGCCAGCTTCTGTTTTATTTCAAGGGAGCATATGTGCCTTTGTTGAAAATGAGTTATGACTGTTTCTGAGTTGCACAAGATGGCATGTGTATCTATTTAATTGGGAAACAGTTGTGAATAATTCTTTGTTTGAACAGTTAAAACGTCTCTATTAGTAAGTGATGGTAATCAGATTATCGATTGAAATTAACATAAATGAGAGCGACTCTTTTTGACTATTCTATTTGCATTCTGAATTCTTACTGAATTATACCATAACCACTTATAAGCTCCTACTTACTCTTATCATCTGACATGACAGCTAACAAGGAAGGACTGGCATTGATATAACGCCTTTCAAGATGCCTCAAAGCCCTTTGTGACTATTTAAGTATTTTTGAAGCTAATGGTGTAGAGAAAGTCAGCAATTAATTTGCGAAGAGCCAGATCAAAGAGCCAAAGAAATTGACAGCAGAGGAGACCATTTAGGCCATCGTCAGTCAGCATTAAGTATCCATCCTGACCCTTCTTTCCACCTCTTGGGCTGTAGCCTTGTAAATTAAGGCATTTTGAATAAACATCCAAGTATGTTTTAGAAGTTGTGAGGATTCCTGCCCAAACCATCCTTCCAGGCAATAGCTTCCAGACTCTTAATTGCATAGGAACATAAGAACTGAGAGCAAGAGTAAGCCATTTGGCCCATTGAGCCTGATCTGCCATTTATTGAGATCATGGTTGATCATTTCATGGAGCCGGCTCCACTTACCCACCCGCTCACCATAACCCTTAATTCCCTCGTTGTTCAAAAATCCATTTATCTTTGCCTTAAAAGCATTCAACAAGATAGCCTCAGCTGCTTCACTGGGCAGGGAATTCCACAGATTTCTTCACCTCTTTGGGTGAAGAAGTTCGTCCTCAACTCATTCCTAAATCTGCTCCCCTTTGTTTTAAAGCTAGTTCTAGTTTCACTCACCAGCTTCTATCTTAGCTATTCCCTTCTGATAATTTTCTGATGCTATAAGATTCTCCTCTTCATCTGCTAAATTCCAATGGGTATAGTCCCAGTCTACTCAATCTCTCCTCATAGATCAGCAAAGCACCCAGATTGAGGGTAATTAGGGAAGGGCAATAGATGTTGACCAGAGCGAAGATGCCACATGTCATTGATGAATAAAGAATAAATTATCTTGGAATGGCAATTGAATCCCAAACCTTCTAGTGTGTGAGGCAAAACAGGTAAGTTACTTCACTGCATATAAGTCAGTAACAAGTCTATGAGTATGGAACTTTACCTTTGTTTCTAAATTGTAAGGATGAGCATGTCCAATCGCTACGAGCACACCACCCCCATAAAGCATTGTGCATCAATTCGCTCGTTAAGACCAAACAGGCAGACATGAGCAACTTTCTCGGCAAATCACAGGCCTTGGCACTGGCCAATCAGAGACTGGCAACCTCCGGGTCCTAAGGTCAAGTCCATTTGGGCAGCCAACAGTGAGAGACAAAGTAATTTCTATCCTCCTCTTGGAGGGTAGGGCTTGTGGGGAGAGGGAGTTCATTAAGTTTGGAGGCAAGCATTAGCTTTCAGCAGCTACACCATTCCCCAGCCCCCCAGCCTTGCGGCCAACTGCCCCCAAATTGGGTCAATCGAAGGTCACCTCCCCACCCAGCAGATAGGTTGCTATGGTTTCTTAGTTGAGAAATTAGCCACCTTTCTTACCTTCTGGGGATTTGGGTGACTGATTGATTGATTGATTGTTGTCACATGTGCTAAGGTACAGTAAAAATTGTTGTTTTGCATGCTATATAGGCAGATTATCCCACACAAAGTGCAACAGGATAGCAGAGCACAGTACAGAATACAGAATACTCAACAGACATAGTGAAGGCACAGAGAGAGAGATCAGAATTAACTTTTGAGAGGTTGGTTCAAAATTCTGATGACAGCAGGGAAGAGACTTTAATTATATTGAGTTAAAAATCACACAACACCAGGTTATAGTCCAACAGGTTTAATTGGAAGCACACTAGCTTTCGGAGCGACGCTCCTTCATCAGGTGATTGTGGAGGGCTCGATCGTAACACAGAATTTATAGCTATAAATTCAGTGTTACGATCGAGCCCTCCACAATCACCTGATGAAGGAGCGTCGCTCCAAAAGCTAGTGTGCTTCCAATTAAACCTGTTGGACTATAACCTGGTATTGTGTGATTTTTAACTTTGTACACCCCAGTCCAACACCGGCATCTCCAAATCATTAATTATATTGGTTGGCTTCCCAAGGCAGTGGGAAGAATAGGTGGAGGCAATGGATAGAAGGTTGGTTTATGAGGTGGATGCTCAGGAAGTTGAGTCTCTCTCAAATGGTCACTAATTGATTGCATAAGGGTATTAATTGATGGAAAATTGGGAAGTCACCTAATGATGTTCTCGCATACAACTTTGTGAGATGCTGAAAAGGCGGTGAGTTTCTCTCCAGGGCCAACTACCCCCATCATTTCTCACTTTCTCCAGGGAGGGGAAAAACCACTGACTTATTTGGTCACAATCTACTCAACAAACTGTTGAACTTTCCCAGATGACAGAATCATTGAAGGCACCGGTCTGTTTTTAGCCAGAGTGTCATTGATCTCTTCATTTAGGTAAGAAGACCAAACTATTCAGGATTTGGAGGTTCCGGTGTTGGACTGAGGTGGGCAAAGTTAAAAGTCACAAAACACCAGGTTATAGTGCAACAGGTTTACTTGGAAGCACTAGCTTTCGGAGCGTAGCTTCTTGATCAGGTGGTTGTAGAAAAGTATCATAAGACACAGAATTTATAGCACCAGGGTTGCAGTGTCATGGAATGTAATATTAAACAAATTTAGCTTCAGCCTTTCATCTTTTCAAATAATCATGTTAGCTTCAGTTACTTCATACGTAAATCCCAAAACTTTTTTTAAAGTTACATTCTCAAGATAGCTTTAACAATAGGTGCCATCTCAGCTCAGATAATGCATTGAAGGTGTGAGGTTAAAGTCTGTCTGCGTCCCAATGTTAGGTCAGACCGATTCTAATTCTAATATGGGATTTACAGAATCTTACATGGATTTACACAGTTTTTGATCTAACTAAAATGTAATTCTGCAAGTCCAAATTCACCCCACAAACGCGTGTGTGGGTGCAGGGCAGACAGAGTGAGTGTGTGCATGTTGGACCCTTTGAAGGGAAGCTTTCAGCAAGGATTAAAGGTCATTATGGTGAACTAAGTAAAGCCATCCATCCTGCCCCCAACAATGAATCTGAAGGGCTTTTACCCAAAACGTCGATTCTCCTGCTCCTCGGATGTTGCCTGACCTGCTGCGCTTTTCCAGCACCACACACTTGACTCTGATCTCCAGCATCTGCAGTATTCACTTTCACACAGTCAGCAAGCTGAGGGTTGGATTAGCTGCAAAGGGCATAACTTGTCCTTTTTGATGAGAGCTTTGCTAGCTCGGCTAACATTTATAGCCCATCCCTTGTGTTCTTGACACAGTTAGAGATCAAAGTGATTCATAATAGTTGGATGGGACAAAGATAATCTTAACAACATGGTGCTCAGTGGTTAGTATTGTGCCTCACAGCGCCAGGGACCCGGGTTCGATTCCAGCCTCGGTGACTGTGTGGAGTTTGCACATTCTCCCATGTCTGCGTGGGTTTCCTCTGGGTGCTCCGATTCGTCCCACAGTTCAAGATGTGCAGGTTCAGTGGATTGGTCATGCTAAATTGCCCGTAGGGTTCAGGGATGTGTCGGATAGGTAGCTTAACAATGGATAGGGTAGGGGCATGGTTCTGGGCGGGGTGTTCTTCACAGTGTCATGGTGGACTTGATGGGTCAAATGGCTTGCTTCTGCACTGTAGGGACTGTATGATCTTCTTTGATTCTATGTGCATGCTGTAACATTTTCCTGAACAACAGTAACAATTTCATGCTACAACACTGCAGAAGAAATTTGAAAAGTGCCTGGATGGTAAAGAGAGCCTGAGACTGAACCACGAGGAATCAAGACAGGTCAATTTTGACATCTGGACCTTGGTTTGGGAAGTTCAATTGGCCTCAGAGCAAAGGGATAAGACAAGCAAAATCAGTCACAAATTCTGGAGTCAAAGGAACAGCGTGGCTAGGGGTACTGTGAAACTCATGGGTGAGAAAGAGATCTAGGTAAAATCAATGACTGCGGATGCTGGAAACCAGAGTCTAGATCAGAGTGGTGCTGGAAAAGCGCAGCAGGTCAGGCAGCATCCGAGGAGCAGGAAAATCGACGTTTCGGGCAAAAGCCCTTCATCAGGAATACAGCTGCCTGCAGCTCTGTGGACCAGGAGGAAGTTGGATCTGCAGATGCTGGAGAGTCAGAGTCAAAAAGTGTGGCGCTGGAAAAGCACAGCAGGTCAGGCAGCGTCCGAGGAGCAGGAGAGTCAACGTTTTGGGCTTATGCATGACTCTCCTGCTCCTCGGATGCTGCCTGACCTGCTCTGCTTTTCTAACGCCACACTTTTCGCCCCTGCAGCTCTTTGCCAATCCTTCCTCTTGTTAAAGATCACAGTCCAATCTGAAGTTCATCTTGACGCAGCAGGGTTGCGCCTTGGGATCATTTGGCATGGTCATTATCATCAGTATAAATGATGGCAGAAAAAAAAAATCATTCATGGAATGTAAACAGACCACAGGATATAGGAGCAGAATTTGGCCATTTGGCCCAGTGAGTCTGTTCCACCATTCAGTGAGATCATGACCGAGTTGTCGTGCTGATATTGACATGGCTTTTACAGATCAAACGAAGAAACAGTCACCACAGTAACTATTTCCTTTATCAAAGCGTTGTTATAAAATTGTCAGACGTTACTTTGTATGGATGAAAGAAATTAGTTGATTCAAGAAAGTTGAGTTTTTTAAACTTCATTCATAGGATGAAGGTGTCACCGGCTATTTATTGCCCATCACTAGTTGCCCAGAGGGTAGTTAAGAGTCAACCCCATTGCTGTGGTCTGGTGTCCCAAGTAGGCCAGACCAGGTAAGGATGACAGTTCCCCTCCCCAACGGAAATTGGTGAAACAGATGAGCTTTTCGCCACAATCAGCAATGGATTCATTAGATTAGATTACTTACAGTGTGGAAACAGGCCCTTCGGCCCAGAAAGTCCACACCGTCCCGTCGAAGCGCAACCCACCCAGACCCATTTCCCTACATTAACCCCTTCGCCTAACACTACGGGTAATTTAGCATGGCCAATTCACCTAACCTGCACATTTTTGGACTGTGGGAAGAAACCGGAGCACCCGGAGGAAACCCACGCAGACACAGGGAGAATGTCCAAACTCCACACAGTCAGTTGCCTGAGGCGGGAATTGAACCCGGGTCTCTGGCACCGTGAGGCAGCAGTGCTAACCACTGTGCCACCGTGCCACCGTGCCGCCCAGCTAGTGATTCATGGTCATCACTAGACTCTTAATTCCAGATTTTTATTGGATTTCAAATTCCACCGTCTGCCATGGCAGGATTTGAACCTGGGTCTCCAGAACATTACCTGGGTCTCTGGAGTAACATTCCAGCAATAGATGAGGCCCTCACCTCCCTTTTTGCTCAGCTCATATGTTTGAATACCTTTCCAGGACATTACCAAGCTCCTCAGTCTACAACGCAGTACCTGTGTGTTCTATTGCTCATAGCATTCTGTTCAATTCTATGGCAGGAGGGTTTGATTTACTCTGCTGGCATGAAACATGTGGCACTCCATTTACATACAATGCTCTGAATCAGATAGCATTTTGATGCCACCTGGTTTGTTTTTAATCCCTCTTGCAGAGAGCAGAGGGAGAGTGTGAACTTGCTGAGGATGTTAGCTACTGATCCAAGAGTATCTACAATATTGTGCAGAAAATGAAAGGTTGGAAGTAGAGCGTGGCACCATTCAGTGTCCAGTTTAAGTAGTGAAGGGTCAGTCTTTTGGCCGCATGCACTTGGCACTCAGGGACTCAATCACTAGAAATGAATGGGTGGTGCAACAATTGTGAGCTTTACAATTTCTGGTGGGTAAGGGTCTATGCCGGGCTCACAGAAGTGAATAATTAAAGATCATCCACTCTAAGAGGTTGACGTGGATGTATTTTGTCAATCACAATATCCTACAAGTTGGACAGGATTGTACAGAGACCACAAGGATGAGAAATATGGCTTGCTGAGATGGAGCAGTTATACTCATTGGGCCCTATTGTGGTCAGCTTACATCCTGGAAGGAGAGGGAAGTATATTAAGGGATATGAAAGTGGGTGGCATACCTGTTATTTTTGGTGCAGAGGAAGAGTCCCGAGTGAATGAGTAGGCGGCACAGACGGCATGTCAGGTTAGTGAGACAGCATGAGCCTTTATAGGAGGTGGGTACAATAGCAGAAACACAGCAAGTGTGTAAGGTATTGGAGAGAAGAAGGTTGCATCTATATTGGCAGAATGGGGAAAGTCATTGACCTATTCTCCCATCGTGTTATGCACTCCTTTAGATGCTGGGACTGCTTTGACCCAGATGGCAACCTCAGACTGTTGTGACCTGGTTGTTGTGGCCCTCTGCTGCCCATTCTGGGGGAGGAAACGGTTCAGTATTGGCACCGCCCATCAGCAGATCACCAGCATATTGCCAGTATAAGAGGGTGCTGTTGGCCCTTGTCTACCACGTCCAGGGCAAATGTTCAGCAACCGTGTCGGCCAGCTCTGGACTGACTGCGCTTGTCTGGGAGCACAACAGGCTTTTGAAGATGGCTCAGGCACAAGGGTTACTGGGAATGTCAGGATGGCTGTCAAGATTAGAGTGGTGCTGGAAAAGCACAGCAGGTCAGGCAGCATCCGAGGAGCAGGACAATCGACATTTCGGGCAGGGTAGCTGCTGAGTGGTGTTTGGTTTGGGAATAGAAGGTCGGAAGACTAGGCATGAGAGATGTCATCAGCTAGATAATTAATGAGGCAAGTTTGGTTGGATACTGAGCGCTTCAAGGTGACAAACCCTTCAAAAAACTCAATGCAACTTGGACTTAGCCAAATAAAATCATAAGATGCAGCCACGTTGCCTTACCTGTTGAGTATTTCCAACAACCACTGAGTCCATTTCCGTTTTCCAACAACCGCAGTGTTTTGCTTTATTCGGATGTTTCAATCTCAGCCTAAAGCCCATCAAGTTAATGAATGATCAATGACTCTTTGTGTGTTTTCCCCTCTGTGCTCCCTACAGGGGTCAGTCCACCTGGTGTAAACACTGGACTGAGCCAAGCTGACTCCAAGTCTTTTCTCCTTTACTCTCTGTGTGAAGATTAGTCAGAGTGAATTGCAATCAAGTCAATAATTATCAGAACATCCTTGTGCGAGTCATGGAGAATGACACCAACTAACTTCAATAATTTGCATCATTGTGGTTTACTGCCACTAATTGAAACTAATAAATGGCAGCAATATCTCTCCAAGATGGATGTCACTAATATCTTAATAGGATTCGTCCTTACAAATATTTCAAAGATACAATGGGTAGCAAACAAGTCAAACATTTTTGGTTCTGATGCCATCAGGGATTGGTTGACAAGCCATACAATTTGCAGATTGACACCATCAAACTTACGAAACATCAATAAAATAAAAGATTAAAGTAAATTTTGGCCTTAATCTTAGTTAAAGGAAACAATTGCCTTATGATGTGCCTTTTGTGAATGCAAAACATTCCACACGTATCGCAGGTAATAATAACTCTGAAGTGTAATCACTGTTTTAATGTAGAAGGCACATCAGTCAGTTTACACAGAGACATTGAAACAAGAAGCAAGATAATCCGTTTCAGTATTGCTGGTTCACAGAATCACTGAATTTTTTCAATGCTGAAAAACAGCACTTGGTTACAGACAAAAAGACTGCAGATGCTGGAATCCAAAGTAGAACACAGCAAACCAGGCAATCCACCAACTGGATTAATTCCTCCCATCGACCAACCAGCTCATACCCTCTACCTGTCTTCACCTATCCCCACTTCACCACCTTGGACCACCACCCACTTTATCTGCAGCTTCCCCCACCCCCAGTCCTGAAGAAGGGTTACACCTGAAATGTTGACTTCTCCACCTCCTGATGCTGCCTGACTTGCTGTGTTTTTCCAGCCTCCCAATTGTCTACGAAAGGCACCGTTTGGCCCAGTGTGACCACATTGGCCCTTCAGGAGAGCAATTCACCTAGTACCCTTCTTCAATCCTGAAAAATACCCATTAACCACTACTCCCTGATTCCTGTCTTTCAAACAATTTCATATCTATGTTGATACTGGCCATTTTATTTTGTGAGCTCTAATGTTGCTCTTAAGTGAGTTGTGTGGCACTCCTTTGGATGTCCATGGGCATCACATCAATAACCTCACCTTCATCAACGCTTTCCATTATCTCTTCAAAAAAATTCCAGCAAATTACAAAAACATGATTTCCCCCAGAAATGATTAGTGTTTCTTTAAATAACCTATAAATGTTGTCCTAAATTATTGTCACCAGAATTGTCCCCAGCAGCAAAGATAAATTGCCTGTAAGTTAAACTTAACCTGTAGTTGATGAGCTTATCTTAGCAACTTTCATTTTTGCGAGATACTTATTCAACAGGACATCAAGAAGACCTCTAAATAAAAAAAAAACAAATAGCTGCGGGTGCAGGAAATCAGAAATAAAAACAGAAATTGTGGAGAAAAGTCAGCAAGTCTGGAGCATCTTTGATGGAATATTGCCTGGATGGGTGCAGCTCCAATAACACTCAAGAAGCTTGACACTATCCAGGATAAAGCAAACTGTTTGATGGGCACCAGATCCACCGTCACTAACATTCGGACACTCTACCAGCAATGCTCAGCAGCAGCAGGGTTACTGTCTACAAGGCACACTGCAGTAACTCAGTGAGGTGGCATTAAAGGGCGGGGCGGCACGGTGGCTCAGTGGTTAGCACTGCTGCCTCACAGCACCAGGGACCCAGATTCAATTCCAGCTTCAGGCAACTATCTGTGTGGAGTTTGCATGGTCTCCACGTGTCGGTGTTGGATTCCTTCGGGTGCTCCAGTTTCTTCCCACAATCCTAAGATGTGCAGGTTAGATGAATTGGCCATGCCAAATTGCCCATTGTGTTCAGGGATGTGTAGGTTAGGTGCATTAGTCAGGGGTAGAGTAATAGGGTGGGGAACGAGTCTGGGTGGGATACTCTGCAGACGGTTGGTGTGGACTTGCTGGGCTGAAGGGCCTGTTTCCACACTATAGGGATGCTATTCTATAATTGGTGTTTTCAGCAGCACATTGCAAACCCAGGACTTTGACTATCTTAAACAACAAGGGCAGCAGACACAAGGGAACACCACAGTTTCAAGGTCCCCTTTAAGCCACTCGCTACCCTGACTTGGAAATACATCACCATTCCATCAGTGTCATTGAGTCAAAATGGAACTCATCAGCATAAGGAGGAGGAGCTTTCTCCTATACACTGCAGGAATTTATGAGGACAACTCATCATCACTTTTCAAAATAAAATCATTCACAGGATGAGGGCACTGCTGGCCAGGCTAACATTTATTACCCATCCTTAATTACCCAGAAGGCAGTTAGGTGTCCTCCACATTGCTATGAGTCTGGAGTCACATGTAGGCCAGATCAGGTAAGGAAGGCAGTTTCCTTCCCTAAAGGACATTAGAGAACCAGATGGGTTTTTTTTCTGACAATCAGCAAAGGCATCCTGGTCATCGGTAGAGTCTTAATTCCAGAAACTGCCATGGCAGGATTTGAACATTATCTGAGTCTCTGGATTAATAGTCCAGCGATAATACCACTAGGCCATCACCTCCTCCATCTCAAGGCAATTAAGAATGCAGAATAAATGAAGACCATGCCTGCGATCTCTTCACTGGATGAATTTTTTTTTAATGGAAACAATTGTTGAGCCCCTGTCAATCAGGGCAGTGCTGCCTCACCTTGGTAATGGTCCCTTTTGAACCATTCTGCTGGTTGTGAACATGCCAACTCATCAATTGGAGAAACGTCAACCTACACCCATTTTGGTGTTGTCCCTTACACATCTGATTCCAACTCAGAGCAGCTTAATGTCCAATCTAACCACCAGGAGGCGGAGTGCAGACAGCTGCAGTCGGCTCAGTCACTGAATCATCACTGCAGCATGGTCCAGTGGGAACGGCCTTCATCATAGCTGATCATCATGGGTTGCGTTCTAGATTCTCTTTGTCAGAAATGAAAGAGCTCTGCTTGTGGATATTGCCAGTCGGGCACAGGGCTGTGTTTGCAGGTGAAGCCTCTGTGAAGTTTGAATCGCCTGTTAGCTCTCACTGCCCCTTGAGGCATCTTACCTGTCTGAATTCCTGACCTCAGTGACAGCCAGCTTTGTTGACTCTAGTTTCACAAACGCTTGGCTTGATCTTCAAGCGTCAGTTAGTAGGTGATGGAGAGAGTGCTCTGACGCCGTCACCTCCCCCTGTGTTGCAGAGCTCCAACATATAGGGCTGACAACTCTGTAAGATAAGCCTGGAATCTCCAGGAATGAGAGATCAAGATGCTGGGAAATCCAGCTGGTCCTGTGCGTGAATTGCAAAATATGAGTTTGCGGATCCAGCAAGTAATGCAGAAGGCTAACAGAATGTTATCATTTCTTGCGAGGGGAATTGAATACAAAAGTAGGGAGCTTAGGCTTCAGTTATACAAAACATTGGTGAGACACACATCGGGAGCACTCCGTACAGCATCGGTCACCTTATTTCAGGATGGAAATGTGTCGGAGGCAGTTCAAAGCTAGGCATTGGAGTTCAGAAGGGCAAGAGACTACATGATTGAAACATAATAAAATCCTGAGGGGTTTTGACAGGGCGCAGTGTGGAGAGCATAATTCTTCTTATGGGAGAATCTAGAATAAGCACTTACCATTTAAAACCTAGGGAACACCCACTTAAAACAAACAAGGCAATGGGTGAGTCTTCAGAACATTCATCTTGAAAGAAGCAGAATCCTTGAATATTTCTAAGACAGAGATGCTTGTTAAAGTGATGGAAGGACATCAAGGGTTTGTGGGAATGTGCTTTTGCCACTACCTTACTAAATAGCAAGGGGCTGAATGGCTTCCTCTCTGCTCTGAATGTACACGTGTGTGTACGCGTTTGTATCAATCTCCAGGAAACAGCTTTATGCAACCCCGTTGAAAAATCAGAGGGATTTGGGATACTTATGACATTGATTTTTCGCATTGAGAAGTTCTCTTTACCAGATATAAAGACATTGAATAGAGGGAGTGGGGGTGGGGAGTGGGAATGTGGAGGGAGACAGTGAAGAATCACTCGGGTGGCAAGGAGGTTCTTAGGAACAGTCATACAGATGAGAAACATTAACACTATTCCTCTCTGTACAGATGCTGCCAGACTTGCTAAGTTTCTCCTGCGTTCTCCGTCAGTGTCTCAGATTTCCAGCATCCGCAGTACTTTAACTCAGACTAGGTAATAAGGCTTTTTACTACTCCATTGATGCAAGAAGACAGTACATCATATGAACAGACTGGCAAAGAGCTGGAGTACAGGACAAATCATGCGGTGTGACCTCTGGAATGGATCTGATCGCAATTGGAAACCCAGCGCTGGCCTATATTATCCACAACACCCCGCACCGCTCTATCGCACACACACACCACACCCCAGCTTCCTGGTCTAGAGTTACCATCCACACCATCACCTTGCACCTTGTTCTGTCAGAGTAAATTTGGATGAGTTACATGAGAATACCCTTCATTGGGAAGTGAGAACAAACAGGGTACAAAAAGATGAGGCGCAATGGAGAATATTTTCAGAAGGACAAGGCCCGACAGGATGTGTACATCCATTTGCTACATGATAAATAGATTTTTCTGAGACTTTTAGCAAGATCCTTGGCGACCAAATACAAAGCGTGTTCTGTGTCAGTCTGCTATACACTGCATGCCGCGCTCCCAAATAACAGACTTTTAATGATCACATAATCACTTTCTGTTGTTATGTAAAACTGTAACCTTAAGCACTCCTCAGCAATGCACATTTCCATTGCACTGTAACCACTTTCAGTCAATGAGCAGCAGATCCTTCTGTTCCCCATATGGCTGCATTGTCTTGGTAATGGCTGATTATGCACCCCCTCTGAGCAGACTCACTGCACTCCCACTGAGCAGATAAACTATTTGGTTTCACTTTCAGTAAAAGCCTCATCACAGCCAAGAGGGCTCGAAGACATGGCCTAAGGAGAGGGAGAGGCAGCCTGGGACTGCATCTGTGAAAATGGCTATCTCCAAATTCTCCTGAGCATTCCTGGATTGCCACAGCTCAGATTCATCCTATCGTGTCTGTACCGGTTCTGAGAATGAGCTACTCCAATTATTGCTGTTTCCTTATGCTTTTCCCCATAAATCTACAAACATTTTCTGTACATTTTTGCATGTGTATAATAAATGCATGGATGTCGACTTAAGGTGGGATCCATTCATATTTCAATCTGATAAAACCACTTACTTTTACCCTGACTTCACTGAGGGTTATTCCCTGCAGAAATATAATAGCAGAATCCACAAAGAACTGACCATTTTTATACTTTTTCTGGGATATAGTTGATCAACTGCCGAACTCCTGGCCCCATAGATGCTGGTTAATAAAACATTTGCTGTATCAATATATATTCCAAAGGTAAAGATGAAAGGTTCACACTCACTCTATTTTCCCTGAAAATCAGAAGCATCAAGATGTAACTATTCCCAGCTTTACAATGTTTCACAAATATGTACAGCTCCTGTGTTTATTTGCAAAGTATCATCTTAAAACTTCAGGTCGTTATTCCCCAGCCTGACCTGAATTGTGTCAGTGGCTGGGTGAATATCCTGCAATCTCCTCCCTAACAACATTGTGGTTCGTCTGATACTACATGCAGTGCAATGGTGCAAGTTAGCTGCTCATCACCACCGTCTCTGTACTAAAGTCCAGTGGCAGCATTTATTGTGAAAACTGCAATTTTAAACTGGTCACATGGTAATTACATCCTCCAGCCAATGGTGATGATGTAGACCCTCAGTATGATGAATCCAGTTAGACCCTACCGGTAATGTACCCAGCGTTATATAGCGATACACCTGTCCCCCACCAGACTGTACTCCAGTGATACACAATGTCATACAGAGACAGACCTGACCCCACCAGTACTTTATTCCCAGTGTTGTACAGCGACAGACCTGTCCCCAACCAGTTCTACACCCCAGTGTTATACAGCAACAGACCTGTCCACACCAGTACTTTACCCCTGTCTAATATAACAGACCGGTCTTTACTAGTACTATAACCCACTGTTATGCAATGACAGACCTGTCCCCAGCAGTACTACACCCCAGTGTTACACAGTGACAGACCTGTCCCCACCAGTACTGTACCCCAGTGTTACACAGTGATAGATCTGTCTCAACCAGTTGTGTGACCCAGTCTTATACAGTGACAGACCTGCCCCCACCAGCACTTTACAGACCAGTCCCCACCAGTATTATAACCCATTGTTATAGAGTAACAGACCAGTCCCCACCAGTATTATAACCCCATGTTATACAGTGACAGACCAGTCCTCACCAGTATTATAACCCACTCTTATACAGTGACAGACCAGTCCCCACCATTTTATAACCCAATGTTATACAGTGACAGACCTGCCCCCACCAGCACTTTACAGACCAGTCCCTACCAGTATTATAACCCATTGTTATAGAGTAACAGACCAGTCCCCACCAGTATTATAACCCCATGTTATACAGTGACAGACCAGTCCCCACCAGTATTATAACCCACTCTTATACCGTGACAGACCAGTCCCAACCAGTATTATAACCCAATGTTATACAGTGACAGACCTGTCCACACAAATGTGATAATTGGAATGTAGGGAGCGAGGCAACTTGATTTTTAAATTGGCAAGTGCTGGAGCACATGTGCAATTTTACTGCATCTGTGATGACATCTGGAAGAAGATGTCAGGCCTGAAGAGATCTGTAGGAGGTACATCCATGATGTTAATGTGCGTGGTGCCTGCCTGTCATTAATGGAGATGTAATTCAGCTCTGACAAACCTTTCACCCTGAACAGTTTGTCCATGAAATCTATCAACAGAAACTTTACAAGTGTAGTACTGCATCAAGTTGACGAGGTGCATCAAGCATTGACCTGAAAGTGAAAGATTAGCACAAAGATACACAACACAGAAGGGTTGCTGTGTAAAGTTTGTGGACACCTGTTCACAAGAAAGCCAGTTTAACCAGTTGAGTTAACTGAACAAGGGGATTCCTGAAAACCTCCAATACACCACACTGAGGTCACTACTCAGGTTAGTATTGTTCAACTGCTTCAGTGAGTCTCTATGTGCACTAGTTTTTTTTTTAAATTTGCTCATGGGATGCAGGTGCGCTGACTAGGCCCACATTTACTGCCCATCTCTAATTGCCCAGAGGACTGTTAAGGGTCTACCTCAATGCTGTGGGTCTGGAGTCACTTGTAACCCAGACCAGGTAAAGGTGTATCGAAAAAGAAAATAGGAATGGGAGTAGGGCTTTCAACTCTGCGAGCCTACTCCACCATTCAATATGACCATGGCTGATCATCCAACTCAATACTCCACTCCTGCTCCCCATACTCTTTGATATCTTTAAACTCGAAGAACTTTAGCGAACCCCTTAAAAATATTCAGTGTTTTCACCTCAACTGTTTTATTTGCCTGACGAAGGGCTTTTGTCCGAAACATCAATATTTCCTGCTCCTCAGATGTTGCCTGACCTGCTGTGCTTTTCCAGCACCACTCTAATCCTGACTCTAATCTCGAGCATCTGCAGTACCCACCCTCGCTCTGATTTATGTGCCCGACAATTCCACAAGAGTCCCCACTCCCTCCATAACCAGAGTTGTCCTTACCTCAGTCCTAAATGGCCCATCCCATATCCTTAGACTGTGACCATTGGTGCTGGACGGCACAGTCAGTGGAAACATCCTTCCCACCTTTGCCCTGTCTAGTCCTGTTAGAATTTTATAGGCATCTATGAAATCCCCCTCACATTCTGCTAAACCCCAGTGAAGAACATAGGAGGCAAGGTTGGTAAGTTTGCAGGTGGTACCAAGATTGGAGGTCGAGTCGATAGCAAAGAAAGTTACCTCAGAGTACAATGCAATCTTGATCTGAAGAGCCAATGGGATGGGGAGTGGCAGATGGAGTTTAATTTAGATAAATGTGAGGTGTTGCATTTTGGAAAGGCAAATCAAGGAAGGACTTATACACTTAATGGTGAAATCCTTAGGGGGTTGCTGAATAAAGAGTGAAGGTTCATAGTTTCTTGAAAGTGGAGTCTCACCTAGACAGGATAGTGAAGAAGGCATTTGGTACACTTGTCTTTATTAGTCAGTGCATTGAGTATAAGAGTCGGGAAGTCACGTTGCGGCTGTACAGGACATTGGTTAGGTCACTATTGGGCTAGGAGACAGTAAGGATGGAAGATGCCACGAAAGGAAACTGGCGGAATAGCACCTTTCATTTTCCCCAGGAAGCTTACAGCCCAATTGCCTCAACATCAACTTCACCAGCTTCAAATTCTCTCCACTTCCAGCCTTATCCCATGTCTAGCCCTCCCCTTCCTCCTCACCTCCCTGACCTGACCGGACCTGTCCATTTTCCTACTCACCTATCCGCTCCACCCTTTCCACTGACCGATCACAATAATGCATCCACCTATTACCATCCCACCTATCCTTCCACCAGCCCCACCACCTTCTTCTCCCCCCTCCCCCTGATTTAATTCTGGACTCCCTTCTCCCTCCCCAGTCCTGACAAAGGGTTTTGGCCTGAATCATTGACTTTCCTGCCCCTCAGATGCTGTCTGATATGCTGTGCTCTTCCAGCTCCACATCAATAGGCCACTATTGAGATACTGCATTCATTCTGGTCTCCGTACTAGAGGAAGGCTGGTGTAAAACTTGAAAGGATTTAGAAAAGATTTACAAGGATGCTGCCAGAGTTGGAGGGTTTAAGCTATTGGGAGAGACTGAATGGGCCAGGGCTGTTTTCCCTAGACCATTGGAAGCTGAGAGGTGACCTTATAGAGATTGATAAAATCACAAGAGGCATTGATGGGGTAATTACACAAGGGTCAAGATTAGAGTGGTGCTGGAAAAGTACAGCAGGTCAGGCAGTATCTGAGGAACAGGAAAATCGACGTTTCGGGCAAAAGCCCTTCATCAGGAATGATGAAGGACTTTTGCCCAAAACATCAATTTTCCTGCAGCTCGGATGCTGCCTGACCTACTGTGCTTTTCCAGCACCACTCTAATCTTGGCTCTGATCTCCAATATCTGTAGTCCTCACTTTCGCCTAAATATACAAGGTTTTTATCCCAGGGTGGGGGAGTCCAAAACTAGAGGGCATAGGTTTAAGTTGAGAGGGAAAGATTTAAAAGGGACCTAAGCAGCAACATTTTCACACAGAGGGTGGTACGATATGGAATGAGCTGCTAGAGGAAGTGATGGAGGCTGGTACAATTACAACATTTGAAAGGCATCTGGATGGGTACATGAATAGGAAGGGTTTAGAGGGATATGGGCCAAATGTTGGCAAATGGGACTAGATTAATTGAGGATATCTGGTCGACATGGGTTTGTTTCCATGCTGTACATCTCTATGACTCTAATATAGTCCTAACAAATCATGACCCTTTGCATAAATCACTGAAATTAGCTCAGTGAGCTGTATGGGTTTTTAGGACAATTAGCAGTACTTACAAGGTAGCCAGGAGCGTTTTATTTTATTTCAGCCTTGTTTTTTCCTACTAGATTCAAATTTCACCATTTGCCAGAGTGGAATTCAAACTCAGGTTTCCAGGGCATTAACTGGATTACTTGTCCAGTAACATTCCCACTCCATGATGGCTGCCCTGAATTGTTTTGAGCTTGAGAACCCTCAAGTCAGAGAATCCCTATAGTGCGGAAAGAGGCCATTTGGTCCATCAAGTCTGCACTGACTCTCTGAACAGCATTACACAGAGACCCATCTCCCTGACCCTATCCCTTGGCTAATCCACCTATCCTGCACATCCCTGGACACTATGGGCAATTTAGCTTGGTCAATCTATCTCTGGAAACCAAAGCACCTGATGGAAACCCACACAGACACGGGGGGAATGTGCAAACTCCACACAGACAGTCACCTGAGGGTGGAATCGAGCCTGGGTCCCTGGCACTGTGAGGCCGCAGTGCTAACCACTGAGCCACCATGGTGCCCCCAGTCATTAGCAGAAATTGTACAGAAGGAATGGCAAATGTCACAAGTGGAGGCTGTGTCCAGGTTCTTAGCTACAGCCCCCAGAATTGTTGAGATGTTCCTGGCTGATTAAGTAAATCACTCGAGCTGAGTAGCAGCACTGGGTCAAGTAGAGCTATACCCTCCTGTCGGGCTGTGTGTCACCAATACCATGACTCCAATGGGAAGTGCACCTTGAAAGGCAGAATCTTCCCAGTGGTGCAGAGGTGGACTGGGAGGTGGAAACAGGGGCAAAGTCAGGAGATCTTGCACCAGGGGTTACCTGATTCCTAAGTCTTCCTGGTAGCAGCTCCCAGCCTGGCAACAGTGCCTGCTCAATGTCAATGAAGTGCCCACTTTAGGCAGTGTAGTTTGGCTACTGGAACCTTTGATGCTCCCTGCATTAAAATGCTTTAATATCACACTGTGCATTGAAAAATGCTTTGAAATGGCCCTGAAGTGTAAACGTTATTGTGTAGATTCACGTTTATCTATCACAGCCTCAGCACATCCCAAAGTGCTCCACAACTGCATTGTAGAGGTTTTAACTTAGAGTCATAGAGTTGTACAGCACAGAAACAGACCCTTCGGGCCAACTCGTCCATGCTGACCAGATATTCTAACTTAATGCAGTCCCATTTGCCAGCACTTGGGCCATGTCCCTCTCGACCCTTCCTACTCATATATCCATCCAGATTCCAGGTCACATTTCCATGGGACTTGTGAAAGGGATGGGGATGGACAGTGCAGGCGGGTGTGCGGAGGGGACGGGGGGAGCAGGTCAAGACACAACTTTCTTTCTGGGCATCAAAAGAGCCCAATTTCATCTTCAGAGGAAGGATAGAATGTTTATTTTCACAGAATTTGGAATTGATCATCCCGGAGAGTTATAGATGCTCTGTTGTTGACTACAAACAAGATTAAAATCAATTTATTTTTGTAAATAAAGGGAATTACGGGATGAGAGTGTGGAGATAAAGGACATAATAAATGGAATCGAGGGATATGAGAGTAAGGAGGTAAAGGACATAACCTTAGTAAGAGCAGGAGTGGGCTATTCTGGACCTATAGGCGAAAGTGAGGACTGCAGATGCTGGAGATCAGAATCTAGATTAGACTGGTGTTGGAAAAGTACAGCATTTCAGGCAGCATCCGAGGAACAGGAGAATCGACGTTTTAGTGATTCCTGATGAAGGGCTTTTGCCCGAAACCTCAATTTTCCTGCTCCTCGGATGCTGCCTGACCTGCTGTGCTTTTCCGGCACCACTCTGATCTATCCTGGACCTTTAATCCAGCTTCAACATTCAATAAGGTCAGGCTGGTCTGGTGTGGCGTCAACCCCGCTTTCTTCTCTGCCCCTCATTCCCTGGTTGGTCAAACACCCGTCTAAGTCAGTCTTGAATCTATTGAGTAGCTTGGATGCTCCCTGGGCTGCAGTTTTCGGAAGATTAACAACCCTGGAAGAAGAAATTCTTCTTCAGCTGCATCTAAATGGGAGATGCCTTATTTAGAAACCATGCCTCCCAGTTCTGGATTCTCTACTCTTGTCAAGACTCGTAAAAGTCGTAACTGTTTCAATCGGATGACCTCTCATTTTTCTAAACTCCAGAACTGAGGTAAACAAGCTAATGCGAGCCAGGTAAACTCCTGTTTTGTATTCCTAATGCTTTTACCTGTTTGGGTCTTTTCATGTTGTAGCTAAAGAAAGGTTGCACTTGGATGTCTCAGCAGTCACCTTAGCTGTCTATCCCAAAGCCTGCTCCAACATTGAAGTCAGCAGGATGCAGACAGCATCTGAACTGGCAATAATCCGGGGCACCTAGTCTGTCCTGTCTAGATTAAGATCACCTCCCTTATGTGACCAGCTCAGTTGGCCAGATGGCTGGCTGTGACACTGAGTGAAGCCAACAACCTGGGTTCAATGCCTGTACTGGCTGAAGTTACTATAATGTTACCTTCTTTAGAGTTTTAGGGTCCTTGTGGCACCATGGTAGTGTCCATCCCTCTGAGCCAGGAAACCGGGTTCAAGTCCTACTTGAAGTGTGTAAGAACGTCTCCGAGCGGGAATATTAGAAAACAAATCTTGATGCCAAGCCACTTTTTCAAACAGGAGAGAGAGGATACAAATGGGAACAGAACATTCATACACTGTACTCAGCCTGATCTTTGAATACTTCCAAATGGAATGGGAGATTAAGGAATTTTGGGGGTGGATTTTGGGACTGATCTACCTCCTCAGGGACAGTTTTAATGATTTGCAGCAGTCACATTCCCAGCTGCTAGCTAAGGGTACATATGAGGAATTTGTAACCCAATTCCCTGCCAGAATTAAATTTTAGGAAAGTACATTAAATTTCAAACAGGTAGTATTCAACTTCCTGAAGTCCCAGTGGCAGCACCTTATCATGTAATGAAGAGGCTAGGGCTGTGCATGTTTTGACCAGTTTCCCTGACAGGAAATGGCAGCCCTGGGGCTGCAGGGTGATGGATCTGCTCTGTGAATCAAAGGGTTTAATCTGAGTAACAATCAGTGATAAGGCAGAAGGAGAGATGCTGATTAGCAAGAGGATGAAGGAGTTGGATTGTTGGAGCAGGAGATGAGCTCCTGATTGTATCAGTTCCGATAATGAGTCCAACACCCCCATATTGCATTAAGGGAAAGACACTGTCATTATACATTAATTAAGTCATGAGTGTACCTGAGAACTGAGAAGGAAAACAGCTTCGGCTGATGTTTATACAGCTGCAGCTTTAGTTTCAGACTGGATTCCGCGGTGTAGGTGAACAGAGTTGGGGTGACTGAGACTGGCACTGCAGAGAATGGGCAGAGAGTGATGCGGGCAACATAACTTAGGCACAGCATGGGCGTGCAGGGTAACAGAAATGAGAGATTTGATGCAAAGTGAGAGCTATTGAAGATGGGGGGGCTGTAATCAGTGGTGAATGGTGACTAGGGTTATGGAGATTGGGATAGAAATTCTGAGTTCTAGTCTTAGGCACCCCTTCCATCAGCCAAGGGAAAAGTCTTCCTGTACCCATATCCTGTTGAGCCCTGTAAGAATTTAAATACTTTAATAAAATAGTCTCTCATTTTTCTAATCCCCTGATAATCCAGGCCCTGTACTCATATAGGACAGTGCTGCGATCCCAGGAATGAGGCTAAGGAACCTCCATTGCACTTCCTCTGTAATAATGTATCCCTTTATCATTAAGGAGACCAAAACCTTCCATGATACTCCAGTGGCAGACAGATCAGGTCACTATATAAGGAGGGAGGGTGAAGGGATACCGTATAAATTTGTACTGCCCAGAATAATGCTCTGCCCAATGGGACACTTATGGGTTTCAGAAATCAGGTTGTCCAGTGATCTGAGTAGATTGATTACTGTTTACACAATAGCTCAATTGGACCAGGGTACTCCGGGCTGCACCAAGAGTCTCATCTCAAAAGCCATGAAACCAGAAAATGGAGGAGAAGTAGGCCATTCAGCCCATTGAGGCTGTCCTCCCATTCAATCGAGTCATGGCTGATCTGATAATACTCAAATTTCCTTACTGATCAAAAATCTGTCTATCTCAGCCTCGAAAATACATAATTGAGCAGCCCTCTTTGGGAATTAATTCTAAATGTTTGCTGCTCTCTCAGAGAAGAAATTCCTCCTCATCTCTGTCTTAAATGTGCGACCCTTTATTCTGAGACAATGCCCTCTGGTCCTATAATCTCCCACAAGGTGAAACAAACTTTCCACATTGACCCTGTCAAGCGCATGGAAGTTTTATGTTTGAAATATAGCAAGCTGGTCACATAGGATCTGGCTTCAGATTCATCGGCAAGAGATGCATCAGTGAAAGAACCTTTGTAAGAGGGAAGGATTTTTGGTAAAATGGAAAAGTATGATTATAAAGGTTGGTTACTAATTCTGTGAATTGGGAAAGTGTGTTAATGTGAAGGAGGTAATCATCTTTACAAACAAAAATCGTCTCAGTGTCTTTAGTGTCACTTTCTCCGTAGCAGTCCTCCATTCATTACTTCCTGTGTACATGGGCTTCGAACCTTCAATTGTTTATAGCTTTTGATTGGCTCAAGCAACCTTAAACCAATGCTGCACTATTGGTGTGTTCTCACAGTTGTGCTGTAGCATATTTGGAAATCAATTTCCCAATAGCAAGGTCCCACAGTGATGATCTGATCTGTTTTTTATCGATTTTAGTTTAGAGGCAAGTGATAACTCAGGTATCAGGTTTACTCAACCTGCCTTTCTTTGAATATTGCCATAGTGTCTTTTTGATGGTGTTGGCAGGTACAATTTATAGGAAAGGCTTAGAAGGGAAAAAAATGGGCCAAATGCTGACAAGTGGGACTTGATTAATTTAAGGTATCTGGTCAGCATGGATGCGTTGGACCGAAGGGTCTGTTTCCTTGCTGAACATCTCTATGACTCTATGAGTTGAAAATGGTGGAGCTGGAAAAGAACAGCAGGTCATCGGCATCTGAGGAGCAGGAGAGTCTCTGACTCTATGTCAGACAGTTACAGTGAATTCACTCCAAATATGTGAGTATATATTCAGGTTGGTGTTTCTGCACAATCTTGAGAGGATGTGGAGCTGTTAGAAAAGCAGCCATACTAAGTTAGTGTGTGTCATCCCAGGTGGATGTTGTTGAGTTATACAGTCACACAGCACTGACGCTTGGGTTCAACATGTCCATGCTGACCAGACATCCCAATCTGACCTAGTCCCATTTGCCAGCATTTGACCCATATCCATTTAACCCTTCCTATTCATATACTGATCCAGATGCCTTTTAAATGTTGCAATTGTCCCAGTCTCCACTACTTCCTCTGGCAGCTCATTCTATACACACACCACCCTCTACATGAAGAAGTTGCCACTGAGGTCCCTTTCAAATCTTTCCCTGTCACCCTAAACCTTTGCCATCTAGCTTTGGACTCCCCCACCATGAGGAAAAGACATTGTCTATTTACCCTGTCCATGCCCCTCATGATTTTATAAACTTCTATAAGGTCACCCCTCAGCCTCTGATGCTCCAGGGAAAACAGCCCCAGTCTATTCAACCCCTCTCTGTAGCTCAAATCCTCCAACCCTGGCAACCTTCTTGCAAATCTTTTCTGAACCTTTTCAGGTTTCACAACATCCTTCCTACAGTAGGGGGACCAGAATTGCACACAATATTCCAATAGTGGCCTAACAAATGTCCTGTACAGCAGCAACATGACCTCCAACTCCATACTCAATGCAAGTATATCAAACGCCTTCTTCACTATCCTATCTACCTGTGACTCCACTTCCAAGGAACTATGAACCTACACTCCAAGGTCTCTTTGTTCAACAACATTCCCCAGGACCTTACCATTAAATGATTTGCTTTTCCAAAATGCAGCATCTCACATGTATCCAAATTAAATTCTATCTGCCACTCCTCAGCCTATTGACCCATCTGATCAAGATCTATTGTACTCTGAAGTAACCTTCTTCACTCTCCACTACACCTCCAATTTTCATGTCATCTGCAAACCTACTAATCATACCTCCTATGTTCACATCCAAATCATTTATATACAAAAGACAAAAAGTAATGGACCCCAAATCTATCTTTGTGGCACACCACTGGTCACAGGCCTCCAGTCTGAAATACAACCCTCCACCACCACCTTCTACTTTCAAGTCAGTTCTGTATCCAAATGGCTAGTTCTCCCTGTATTCCATGAGATCTAACTTTGCTAACCAGTCTACCATGAGGAACCTTGTTGAATGCCTTACTGAAATCCAAATAGATCACGTCTACCACTCTGCTCTCATCAATCCTCTTCATTACTTCTTCAAAAAACTCAATGAAGTTAGTGAGAAATGATTGAGTTGACTGTCCTTATCCAATCCTTGCCTTTCCAAATATATGTAAATCCTGTCCCTCAGGATCCCCTCCAACAACCTTCTACCACTGACGCCAGGCTCACCGGTCTATAGTTCCCTAGCTTTTCCTTACCACCTTTCTTAAATAGCGGCACCACGATAGTTAACATCTAGTCTTCTGGGACACCAACTGTGGCTATCGATGATACAAGTATCTCAAGCAAGGGGCCCAGCAAACACTTCCCTAGCTTCCCACAGAGTTCTAGGATACACCTGATCAGGTCCCAGATATTTATCCATCTTTATGCGTAAGCTGACCAGCATCTCCTCCTCTCTACTTTGGATATTTTTCAAGATGTTGCTATTTATTTCTCCACATTCTATATCTTCCATGTTCTTCTCCACAGTAAACGCTGATGCACAATACTTATTTAGTATCTCCCCCACCTTCTACAGCTCCACATATAGGTGGTCTTTTTTGGGAGGTCCTATTCTCTCCCTAGTTGCCCTTTTACCCTTAATGTATTCATAAAATCCCTTTGGATTCTTCTTAACCCTATTTGTCAAAGCTATCATAATAGTGACAGTGGTATCAAGTGTATCATCGATAGCCTCCCTACCAATGGCTCTGCTTTCTGAAACCATATTGTCCAAGGGTTGCTAAGTTCAATTCCAACTTGACTGAATTCACTGCTCTAAGTTGTTAATACAGTCATTCAATGGTCTTGCATGAGGCGTGAAATTCAGCCAATTTTCACGTTTGCAGATGCTAGCATCATAGAGAGGAGAGTCATTCAGCATGGAAACAAACCCTTCAGTCCAACTCATCCATACCAACCAGATAGCCTAAACTGAACTTGTTCACACTTACCTGCTTTTGGTCCATATCCCTCTAAACCTTTCCTATTCATGTACCTGTCCAGCCTCCACCATTTCCTCTGGCAGTCCATTCCATGCACGCAACACCCTCTGCGTGAAAATATTGCCCCTAAAGTCTCTTTTAAATCCTTCCCTCTGACCTTAAACCTAGGTCCTGTAGTTTTGGGCTCCCTTACCCTTGGAATATCCAGTTGGAAAGTAGATCTCAGATGTGGAATGGTGGTTATCTTGGTTGTGATGGTCTTCAGGGGTAAAGCCCTGTTCTTATCACAATCAACCCAGGAGAACACTCACAAACAGAGGCAACTGTCAGGAAGAGAATGAATATTGAGTTGGATGACTGCACAAACACTGTCGAACCAGACTCTTTGAATGTATTTAAATTGCAACAAAATTAAAGTAAAGCAGAATCCTGTAGTATTCAGAGGTCAAGGATTAATATTAAGAGATTTGGTAATCATGCCTCGTGTCATGGTTATAATGTGCGAGCAGTTAGGATGTGTTAAGAAATTGTTCAAGGTTTAAAGCATTGTCAATGCTCAATCTGTACAAATAAACAGTTACAGAGTCAATGATGGGAGAGATTGAGCAAAGATTTATCTTTAAATTGGTCTTGTTTGCCTGGTACCCCATATCAAAATACGGTGTTCAGAGGAGTCATCGGGAGTTGATTAGCTTTGTGGTAATTGCTTGTTCGTCTCTTCCGTTTGTTGCTGTTATCTGCATGATGTTTATAAAGCTGTCTGACAGTAGACAATTAATGCCAGAATTAACTTTAAGGAAGGAGTTGACAGCGATGGATCACTTTCACTCATTTGTTTTTAGAGTGAGTGCAAAATAAACCTTGGGCCAGACAACTTGAGGTGCCCTCTCGATCGGGTCCAGTTGTGGGTAAAGTTTGGGGATGTTGATATTTGAGGTCAAGAAAGATGAGAGGCCCATTGTTTTAAAATCACATCTTTATGGATGACAAATAGCATTTGACAAATAAAAAGCTCCATGTTATAACTGTTGCTGGAGAGTTCAGCTTTGCTGACCATAGGCCAGCCTCCTACAAGGTTCCCAGAAAATCTGTTTGTTTGACCCCTAAACCCCTCTGGAGTTTGGAACTGACAAAAGCAGGCGCGCAGCACTTGATAGGTTACACAGACCAGATTGAAAGTAATTTCTTAAACTCACTGCTGAGCCTCACAAATCTATCCCCAAGCAAATTCACCACAAACCATTCACTGGCCAAGGCTGCTTTGGCCTGAAAGGTCAGTGTTTTGGATATGTGAGAGATACATTTCAGCAAGATACTGGCGGCTGGAGAGGGAATGACTTTCTCCACTCAGAATGTTCAATGTCTTGATGGAAATGGTAATATTTAATTTTCCAAAATTCTATTAGACGCATTAATGGGAGAGATAACCAACTGAAGGGATGGGCTGCAATGAGCCTAAGCCTCTTTTCTGACCCTTGTATTTTCTTAGTTTCACACAAGTCTCCCTTATTTTCTAAGAATGCTTATATCATCCATAAGTGATTAATCAGGAATATAAATTGGGCCAAGCCCTCTTCTGTAACTATATTTTCCTGCTTTACCTGAAAACAGTTCAAATCTTGGGAAGATCATGTTGATTGGTCATTTTAAGTCATGAGTGTCAAAGTCTCATTTCTGGAGTTCATCTCAGTGTGAGCCACAGTGGTCTGTATAGACCAGGTTCAGCGTATAGCCAGCGTCAAACCAGACGGGTGGCGAGAGGACTTGAACTGGTGGCAGCATTGCTGAAGAGGGAGGGCGAAAGGATCGGCTAGGAGTCCCACTCCTGACTATTATCCGGTTGGAGGTGGGGGGGGGGGGCGCTTTACTGGGAAGTGCCACACATATGGAGAGCAGGACATGCTCCAAAGTTCCCCCTGCCTGAGTAACTCGTCGCTGGTGTTATCATTTGTGCCCATTATAACGCCAGCATTCAGTGTTTACAATTCATTGAAGCCAAATATGCAACAGAAATGATGAGACAAACCCAGAGAGAGGTCAGAGGTTGAACCTAATTCTTTTTAACTGGGTGATTTTCTTTTAGAGAAGAGTTCTTGATATATGTTATGAACTAAAAGCACTGAGATAAGAGGATGCTCGAAATCATGGGTAATTGACTTCCCCGGACAGTTCAAAGATGACTCTCCCACCAAGCTCTTAGTTCAAATGATTAGTTTAGTTGCTGCAATAATTCTGAATTGATGGTGGAAAAGCCACATAATAAATTATTAATTTAATCAGATAGTTGTGATGGGGAGGGGCTGACAGTAATTTCAAAGTAAGATTGAGCTGAAACACACAGATGAACTCATTTAGAATCAGTTTAACTTGTTTGGGCACACCTACATCTGAATTGAACTGAATTGAATTTATTGTCACGTGTACTGAGACACAGTGAAAAGCTTTGTCTTGCGAACAATACAGGTAGATCACAGAGTTAAGTGCCATAGATAAGTAAATAATAGGTAAACTGCGGCAATAACAAAAACACAGGTACAGACAAATGTTAAGAGTTTGTGAGTCCATTCAGTGTTCTAACAACTGTAGGGTAGAACCCGTTTTGAAACCGGCTGGTGCGTGTGTTCAGGCTTCTCTACCTTCTCCCCAGTGGTAGAGGTTGAAGAAAAACATTGCCAGGGTGGGATGGGATCTTTGAGAATGCTGGTGCCCGTTCCTTGACAGTGGCTCGATTCTATAGATGGGAGGTTGGCCTTTGGGAAAAGCCACAACATGAGACACATTTCTCTTTGTATTAGCCGCTGATGTTTTGATCAGACTCAATACAAATGAGAATTGGGAGGGGTGCTTAACAGGCGATTGGTGCAATATTGACTGATCCGCACTCAAAGACTAAAAGAAAATTATGTTCATTTACTTTATATCAAGGAATAGGATTCCTCCCTTTTCTCCTCAATTTGAATATAATCTAGGTAGCAAGCAGATTGTGTACCAGAGCTGACATCTTTTAGAAGAGCTGACATCTTTTAGATGAGGCATTATGCTGAAGTCTGGCTGCCCTTTCAAGTGAATTTAAAGGGAAAGATTGGTATGGGATAAATGGCTTCGAATTTATGGGACATTGGCATCAGTCCTGGGGAAGGAGGTAACTATTCTGGTAGGGCTGGCTCAACCTGAATCATGCTGGGACCAGGTGAAATAACTCCACAGAGGCTGGTATCCCATCACTAAGTCACGCTTTAGTTACATGTGGAGAGTCCTTGACACTAATCCAGCTCCCTCAGAGCCAACTCTCAGAGTGGACAGGATGCCTGAGATCCCTGTTTATATCTGTCAGCCGGGGCTCCCTGATTGGATCGGATTAACAGCCCAAATCAGGGAACTCATAACGTGGCTGACTTCATTACAATCACAATGCCAGAGTCCTGGTGAATTGCATAACTGGAGCTGTGGTTAAGGGCTCAAACTAAATAGTGGAGCGATGAGATCTGTTGCATGGAAAATTATGGAAAAACATTAAAAGGGGAGAACTCAGCAGAGGTTATTAACGCTTACAGAACACGCAACGAGAGAGACTATGGAAAGGGTCAGAGATCTAACTTCAGATACAGAAGATAAGGGAACAACTATGAGAAGGAAGCAATAACAGAGATGTGATTGATTGGAAGGGGCCCATGCAGGGAAGATGGTGGTGCAGCAATAGCTGGAGTTTTTTGGGGAGTAATTTGGGAGGCACAGCTGAAATTCATTCCAAGGAAGAAGAAACGTACTAAGGGGAGGATGAGGCAACCATGGCTGACAAGGGAAGGCAGGGACAGCATTAAAGCAAAAGAAAAAGTGGAGTCTAGACTAGAGTGATGCTGGAAAAGCACAGCAGGTCAGGCAGCATCCGAGGAGCAGGAAAATCGACGATTTCGGCAAAAGCCCCATTTGCAGTCCTTGTTTTTACCTAAAAGAAAAAGCAGACAATGTGGTGATCATTAGTGATAAGCCAGAGGATCGGGAAGCCTTTAAAAAAACAGGAGAGGATAACTAAGAAAACAGTTAAGTGGGCAGAAGATGAAATATGAGCATATACTAACTCGTAATCTAAAAGATTGCAGGAGTTTTTTTTAAGACGTCTAAAAAGTAAGAAAGAGGCAAGAGCGGATACTGGACCACTGGAAAATGAGGCTGGAGAAGTAGTAATGGGGAACAAAGAAATGGCAGAGGAACTGAATAGGTATTTTGTATCAGTCTTCATGGTGGGAGACAGCAATAGTTTACCAGAATTTCAAGAGAATCAGGAGGTAGAGATGAATTTAATGGCCATCATTAAGGAGAAGGTGCTGGGGATAACTCACCCAGACCAGATGGATTAGACCCCCTGAGTTCTGAAAGGAATAGCTGAGGAGATTGTAGGGGCATTAGCAGTGATCTTTCAGGAATCACTAGAGTCAGAGAGGGCCCAGAGGTCTGGAAAATGGTTATTGTAACACTTCTGTTTAAGAAAGGAGGGAGTCAGAAGAGAGGAAACTATGCGTTGGTTAGCTTGACCTCGGTCATTGGTAAGATTTTAGAACCATTATTAAGGATGAGATTGTATCTTTCAGGAATCACTAGAGTCAGAGAGGGCCCAGAGGTCTGGAAAATGGTTATTGTAACACTTCTGTTTAAGAAAGGAGGGAGTCAGAAGAGAGGAAACTATGCGTCGGTTAGCTTGACCTCGGTCATTGGTAAGATTTTAGAGCCATTATTAAGGATGAGATTGTGGAGTACTTGGAGGTGCAGAGTCAAATCGGGCCAAGTCAGCACGGAGTTCATCAAGGAGCGATCATGCCTGACACAGCTGTTAGAATTCTTTGAGGAGATAACAATTGAGTTAGACAAAGGAGAGCCAGCGGACGTGATCTATTTGGAATTCCAGAATGTCTTTGACAAAGTGCTAGATAAGAAAAGAGTCCATGCTGTTAGGGGTAAGATACTGGTGTGGATAGAGGATTGGCTGACTGTCAGAATTTAGACTATTGTGAGCAGGTATGGGCCCCGTGTCTAAAGAAGGATGTGCTGGCCTTGGAGGGATCCAGAGGAGATTTACAAGAATGATCCCAGGGATCAAGGGCTTATCATATCAGAGCGGTTCAGGATTGTGGGTCTGGAATTTAGAAAGTTGAGGGGAATCTGATTGAAACTTACAGAATACTGAGAGGCCTGGACAGAGTGGATGTGGAGAAGATGTTTCTGCTAGTAGGAGAGAATAGGACCCAAGGGCACAGCTTCAGGGTGAAGGGAGTGTCATTTTGAAAATGTGATGAGGAGGAATTTCTTCAGCCAGAGGGTGATGAACCTATGGAACTCAACGCTGCCGAGGGTTGTGAAGGCCTTGAGTGTATTTAAGACAGAGATAGATAGGACCTTAATTAATGAGGGGATCAAAGGTTACAGGGAGAAGGCAGGAGAATGAGGTTGAGAAACTATCAGCAATGATCGAATGGCAGAGCAGACACAATGGGCTGAGTGGCCTAATTCTGCTCCTGTGTCTTATGGTCTCCTCGTCTCCATTGTTTTCAAGAAAAACTGAGGAGCTCTCCTAAATCCATAAACATTACTGAAGGGAGTGGTCTGGCTATTGTCGGTAGTCAGATGTTATTGCAAGTCAATGGGCTGCAATATAGTACACAAGATACTTCACTGTAGAGTACTTTGGAACATTCCAAGGCTGTGAAAGGCTCAAGACAAAAGCCAGTTCCTCACTTCTCTTCTTTCTTTATTTTGCTCCGAGAATCTGTTTCATTCTTGCCCCTAGAAGAGCATCTCCATTATTCATCTTCACAAAAATCACAACCTCCATTATTTCAACCCAGTGCATCTCTTTGCTGTACAGTTTCCTGCAGTCTCTCGGAAGGGCGTTGGTAGCTGGGTGTTCACTTGTTCCCAGTTGATTGCTGCTTTGCCTACCTGAACCAAGGAGAATTGAGACTGGTCATATCAATTCAGGTTCATAGTTCCTTGAAAGTGGAGTTGTAAGGAGATAGGATAGTGAAAAAGATATTTAGTACCCATGCTTTTATTGGTCAGTGCATTGAGTGTAGGAGTTGGGAGGTCATCTTGTGGCTGTACAGGGCATTGGTTAGGCCACCTTTGGAATATTGTGTGCAATTCTCGTCTCCCTGATATAGGAAGGATGTTGTGAAAAGATTTACAAGGATGTTGCCATGGTTGGAAGGTTTGAGCTATAGGGAGAGGCTGAATAGGGTGGGGCTATTTTCCCTGGAGCGTCGCAGGCTGAGGGGTGACCTTATAGAGATTTATAAAATCATGAGGGACATGGATAGGATAAATAGACAAGGTCTTTTCCATGAGGTGGGGGAGTCTAGAACTAGAGGGCATAGGTTTAAGGTGAGTGGGGAAAGATACAAAAGGGACCAAAGAGGCAACCTTTTCACTCAGAGGGTGGTGCAGGTATGGAATGAGCTGCTAAAGGAAGTGATGGAGGCTGGTACAATTGCAGCATCTAAAAGGCATCTGGATGGATATATTAAAGGGATTTGGGCTAAGTGCTGGCAAATGAGACTAGGTTAGGTTAGGATATCTGGTCGGCATGGATGGTTGGACTGAAGGGTCTATTTCCGTGCTGTACATTTCTCTAACTAGTGAGTTTTGAGAAGATTTGTAGCTCAGGTTGACTCAATGCTGCTGCTTACTGCATTCATGGGACTTATACAGAGACAAGTCAGGCTGCACCACCCAGAACTACAAGCAGTGGAAATGGAAGAGGCCCATGCTACAAGCCCCCATGCCTATCGGTTAGGCCCAGAAAAGCTGGTGCAGGTTCAGGGTGGAGGCTAACCACACACTGGGAGCACTGTTTGGATTCTGAAATCCCCCAGCCACTTTACAAAGGCTGATGAATTAGAGAATGGTGGCCTTGTCTAATTGTGTGACCTCCCTGGACTACCTCCTGGTGTACAACAACAACTGGGAAATGCGCTCAGAGCAACTGAAGCCAGAAAATGCAGCCTAACTGACCTCATGGTCAGTATCACAAGCAGCAGGTTCACTGAGGCTCAAGTGTCCTATCAAGACACATTGAGTGGGTCAAGGACAAGTATTGTCCTGGGCTGCTTGGAGTAAGCATTGGCACAGATCCCCATGCCCACAATGACACAGGAAATTGAGAGGTCCTTGCGAATGTGTTGGTTGGACTATACGTTTGTCCCAAGCTTCATCAGCAGCTGTGTCACTGACAAACCTTTACAGGAAAAGGTAAAGGATAGCATGGACTGAGAGATTCCAGGTATCATTTGAAAAGATGAAGGCAATGTTAATCAGTGAGCCTGTGCTTGCATCTCTGATCTTTAACCAAGCATTTAAAGTAGCCATTGATGTGAATGACAGGAAGATGAATTTGGAATGAGAGACCAAAGGGGTTCCTCTTCAAAAACCCAAACAAGCATCCGAAACAATATTCCATACCAGGGAAGGATGTCTTTGGATTGTTACTGGTTCTCAAATATTTAGAGTCCTGGAGTCATAGATTAATACAGCATGGAAACAGGCCCTTCGGCCCAAACTGATACATGCTGACTGTGGCACCCAGTCAGCTAGTTCCAATTGCCTGCATTTGGTCCATATCCCTCAAAACCCTTTCCATCCAAATGTTTTTTTTAAATGTTGCTATTGTACTTGCCTCAACCACTTCCTCTGGCAGCCCATTTCATATACGCACCACTCTCTGCGTGAAGAAGTTGCCCCTCAGGTCCTTCTTAGATCTTTCCCCTCTCACTTTAAACCTATGCCCTGTAGTTTTCAATTCCCCATCCCTGGGGTAAAGGCTATTAGCATTCATCCTATTTATGTCCCTCATGACTTTATAAGGTCACCCCTCATTCTCCTACATTCTAAGGAATAAAGTCCTATCCTGGCCAACCTCTCCCTATAACTCAGGCCTACTAGTCCTGGCAAAGTCCTCGTAAATCTTCTTTGCACTCTTTCCAGTTTAACTATGCCGTTCCTATAACAGGGTGACCAAAACTGTACACAATACTCCAAGTATGGCCTCACAAACAACTTACACAACTGTAACATAACTTCCCAACTCTTATACTCAATGCCTCAACTTGGAGGTACATGTCTGAAATGAAACACAGAGATGCCAAACTGTACTGACCACAACTGTTAACTTTCATGGACGCATTTAAGATCCAGGACACCATTTATTTAACTGGAAGTTTGTTCCTTCAACAATATCACTTAAAAATCACCCACATTTCTGAACTGAAGAGATATAATTCCCCAAGGTTAGAAAAATAAATGTATGAGAGTACATCTGTTGCTTTATCATCTTTTTTGTTTTTTCTTCTTTATTTATGATGAAATGGAAAGTGAGTTTAATTTCATTCGTCATGTGTAACAAGTATCCTGACCACATCACCTTGGTTTATTTACAGTGAGCTTTTATATTGTAACATGTTTTTTTTAAAAGTGAACTCATACAGCTAAAAAGTCTGCGGGAATAAATCCAGTGGCTGTCTGGAAAGGAGCTCTGGAATGTCACATCTTCAGGTGTCAATGATGTTTGTCGTGCACGGAACCTTAGAGGGAACATTGCCAACAAGCCAGTCAAAAGGAAACAAAGCAACACAATTTAAATCAACTTAATCTCCCACTATTTATCCTTTATGAACAACTCATTGAGACTGAACTTCATACCTTTCACATTTTATCTTTTTGTTTGGACTTACTTCTCATTCGGTGCGCATGTGTGTGACGTTATTATTTCTTTCCATGTCAAATAACCAATATACTCCCTCTTATTAACTCAAGAAAGCCTGGTTAATTTGACTCTTTTAAAACGTAAATGCACTTGGTTAAGGAGAATGAATTCCTTTCTAAATGAATCTGATTCTGGCCACCCTAGGTGTTGGTCAGATTAAAAAAAAGGGGAGTCAGATTATTCCTTTATGACTAGAAGCTTAAGAATTTGGGGTATCCTACGTGGATGTTGCAATATCTCACCTACAAACTGGTTCTCACAGTATCTATTTGTAACAGCATGCCTAAACTCTAGCAGATTTCTTCATACTTCCTCAGCCTATTTCTGGTCAGTAGATAAGTGCAACTTTACCATGCAACTGCCCGATAACTTGCCCATCAGTCACCTTGATGCCCAATCGTGAGGCTATTTGGCAGTGGTGTGCATCACAGCACAGCGTACCCCTGCTCTCACTGATATAAGATTAAGGAGCAGAATCTACTGATGATGTCACTCTTCCTTCACCAGTCCCTGGTTACTGCCTGCCAACCACTAGGCCTAGCTAACCCACAGCAGCCTGTGGATTAAACCCAGTCCAGTCTAGCCTGTAGTTATGCTTTGAAGCTGCTATTAAAAGAGCAAGATACAGGTTTCCCTTTCTTTTCTAAGACGATAGCAATTTTTCTTGTGCTTTGTTCAAGTATTTCATCCCCAAAAAAAAGGTATTCAGAGCATTTAGGTTGAGAGCACAAAATATTCAACTGAATGTTATGCAGAGTCTACAGTGGGATACCCAGTTCTTTGCTGTCAGTCCATGTGGCATATCCTGTGTACTGAGTGACAGGCTGGAAGTCCAAATCTTGTTCTTGTAACTGAGCTCGTGATGATGGTTAACTGAGAATCACTGAAACTCTGGAGAGCGTCTCTGCCCAACTTGTACCTCATTTACATAATTATGTCTGATTTTAAATCAAATATGCAAATGTATGCATGTTTCATTCTTTTTAATTACATGAAACAGCAAAGTGAGTTATTTATCAGAGTTAATATTTATTTATTCATTATTAATCTTCACCACTTCACTTGTGAGAGGTTGCAGGGCTCGGTATTGATAATCTGACACATTCTGGTTTTTTTGAACAGCCGATCTCAAGCAAAAAAGAGGGAAAGGGGACCCTTTTCTGATTGACAGGAGCGAAAAATACCTCCAGACTTGATCTAACACCCTCGCTGTTAATTTTTCTCAATTTCTACTCACCTGACAAGGGAGGTGGAGGAACACAATTTGAATGAATGAAAATATCTAGAGCAAGCATTTGTAATGTTTTAACACAGCAACAAATTACGATAGGAGATCAAATCCTTTTTTTGCATGGGAGTCAAGGGTGTTTTGTTTTGAAGGGAGGGCTTCCTCTACCTATTGCCTTATTGTTTTTCCTGAGTATCAGGTGCAAGGAACAGTGGTCACTGGCCTTGCCTGGAGGTCATCTGGGATGTTGGTCTTTGTGCACATGATACAGTTATATTAGCCTGAAGTCAGAGGAAGTTAACCCGGGTGACAGTGGAAGAAAACGTCCCTTCCTTTCATCTTTGGCATGAGAACCGAGCTTGCAGGATGACACTTAACAGATAAAATATTGTCTCCCCTAATTGCTTTAAGATGGACTGGAGCAGGAATGCAAATATTGATACGGCAGGCTGTACAGAGAAGAGGAAATCTGAGAAGGCTAGTTCTGTGGGCCAGGGGAGTAGCCAAAAGGGACAAATTAGGCTCAAACAATAGGGATATTTTCCACTGGGGATAATTAAATGTTGCTTCATCAAAGCAGCGACAGTTTGCAAGCTGCTCATTTTGTAACTCTATCATGTTTGCCCCTGAGATATGCTTTTTATTTTTTATTCTTCTTGTATTTGCCATTGATGGCTGATGCATTTAATTAAACTGGGGGCATTAATTATCTGGTACGCTCATAGCCCAGGCTTTGTTTAGGGAGGTTTCTTATGACAGAAGTCCTGTGTTTGGGCCGGAGGCTTCTGATTACATTGAGGCTTCCTTAGATCTTTGGCAAAAAAATAACGGCCTTTGTTGCAGTGCTCCACAGAAAAGTCGGAGACTACGACGAGTTTTATTTGACCCTGTTAACCAATGTACCAGGGAAAGCATACCAACCGCTGCACTGAGTCACCCCTGGGCGCCAGCAACACAGAGAAATTGAAGTGAAGAAAATCTCCCTCGTATGTATCCATACTCGCACTCACCTATGTCTGTACACATTTATGTACAGTCACACACACACAAACATCCAGATATATGCACTGAAACATATGGTCACACACATGTGCATGCACACTGTCATACATAACCACACACATGTATAAATACATTTAGTGAAGTATACACAGATGTGAACAATCATGTTGCACACATGTGCCAATGTATAGTCACATGCTCTCTTTTTGTGCTCTACTGCTACATGCATGCGATTATACACGTAGACTCACACACACACAGAGAAACATGCATGATTCCGTTCATCCATACACACACGCAATGACAGTGTAAACTAAATATATCATATACATGCGATTACAGTATACACAATAAATGTCATACAGATGGAATTACAGTGTACACTATATATACACATATGCACTGTTTATGGAGGCAGATAATGTGAGTCTGGGAATCAGCTGTAGCACAACATTCGGTGTAGATTTCAGTAAAGTACACTATTTCATAACGACTCCAATGCTGGGCTGGAAATGCTCATGTTATCCCAGAAAAGAGTTATTTGTACATCAGGCTAGCAGCAGAAAGCAGTGCAAGGAGCGGGGTATTCTCAGAAACAGACCCACACTATTTTTTCAGATGGACAACCTCCTAGACAGATTGCTTACCGTTCCTCAATAATATCCTGTCAAATGGGCAACTTGACCTGATACAACTCTCACTGTGACCCTGCTTGATTCCGAGGCAGAGAAACTTAGAGAGGGGGTTGGGGAGGGAGGGATGTGGGATCGAGGTGGGGCATAGCGTGGTGCTTCAAAAAGGGCAAGAAAGGGCAAAAACATCTGCAACACGGTTGCAGATGTTGCTTGACTAAACTGCTGCAGGTTGGCAAATCTACATACCAATCCACTGCCAACTGTGTTCCAATGGGACAGAGGTAAACACCACCATTAGAAACAGATTCTACGCCATCTCCCTCTGTGAAGGAACAACCTCCAGAGACAGTTCCTGTAATGTTGATAGTTACTTATCTGAGAGCATATAGAGTGGCCATCAGCATGATTTGTTAGTGTTGTTTGTTGTAATTAGTTTGGAGGATGTGATGCTCGCTGATTGCTTTTCTTCTTGCTTGCTATTGCTAGGCAGCCCCATGAGAGCAGTCGAAGTTTGACACTCTTTGTGGAATTATAAGGTGCCTCATGATTCCCCGCAGAGCTTCACAAGTGGCTATCAGACAGGGAAGTGATTTATGACACACTTCAACACGTACTGCATCACTTGGAAATTCAGTTCTATAGCAACCAGAAAGTGAATTATATTTTAAATATGTGGTATAAATAGAATATGCCATGGCCAGAGGTGAGATATGATAAATATCTCATTACCCACTTGCAACATGTCCCTTGAGAGTTAGTCAGTCAGTCTCACTTCTGAACACATTTATCATTCCACACTGCTTACCCTATCTCTCTCCGACGCGATATCTATTTTATTTTAAAGCTTTTATTTCTGAAAGCGCGCAAAGAAAACTGTTCTTTCATTTGAGAAGGGATGACTGCAGTCATCTAGAATTTAAGAGCTGCACCACAGGATGGGGATGTTGCATAAATACAATGCCCTACGCAGAGCCAAGTGTACCAGCAGTAGACAAAATGTAACAGAAACAGAAGATAAGGCTTTCACTGACAAGGCCTGGCTTTGTATCCAGTCCAAAGTGATAGGAGAAAGGAAGAAAGAACATGGGTGGCACAGTGGCTCAGTGGTTAGCATTGCTGCCTCACAGCGCCAGAGACCCAGGTTCAATTCCTGCCTCAGGCTGTGTGGAGTTTGCACATTCTCCCTGTGTCTGCGTGGGTTTTCTCTGGGTCCAAAAAATGTGCAGGTTAGGTGAATTGGCTATGCTAAATTGCCCATAGTGTTAGGTGAAGGGGTAAATGTAGGGGAATGGGTCTGGGTGGGTTGCTCTTTGGAGGGTCGGTGTGGACTTGTTGGGCTGAGGGGCCTGTTTCCACACTGTAGGGAATCCAATCTAATCTAACATATTGCTGTATATCACCTTGCACAATGCCTTAAAGCCATTGTTGCTTTGAAAATACAGCGGCCAATTTGTGAAGAGGAAAGCACCACAAACAGCAATGAGTCAAGTGAGCAAATCAACTCTTCTTCGAGGTCACAGCAACTGGGAGAATTCCCCTGCTGTTCTTCAAAAGATTGCCATGTCATCTTTTACACCCAGCGGAATGGCCAAATGGGGATGTGGATTGGCATGTCATCTGAAAGCTGACACCTTTGACCAGACATTCTGCCCTCATGGGCTGCAGCAGTTCAAAAAGACGCCTCACTGTCATCTTCTCGAGGGCAATATGCGTCCCCGGAATGCGATAAATCAGCATTTATTGGCCATCTCTAATTGGCTCTCAGTATTGTCCGAGCCAGCACTGCCCACATCCCGTGAAAGAATGAATTTTAAAGGTCCCGCACTGAAGGGTTAGCCTGGTGTTTGTGTTCAGGCTTATGGAATGGGATTTGTGCTCATAAATGTCTGATTCGAAAACAATGACACCAAAAGCCCACTCAGCACATTTTCCCCTATTTTTCACCATGCACCCCAATATTGTCACAATTTAAGGCTGGTGTTTGTGTTCAGGCCTATGGAATGGGATTTGTGCTCATAAATGTCTGATTCGAAAACAATGACACCAAAAGCCCACTCCCCTATTTTTCACCATGCACCCCAATATTGTCACAATTTAAGGAAAGCAGGTACCAACCTGGCATTGCAATGTAATTCTGAGATGCTTTCTTCTCTCACTTCACCACATTAATGTGGGTCGCTGACTTGTTGATGCATTGATGTCATTTAACACTGTGATCCTGCACCCACTAAACATCAGCACAGCCCCCTCAAACTAGAATAGAACTGGAACTACATCGCAGAGATGAAAGGACAATCCCTTACGTGTTACCTTGCCTAAACCCCTCAGACATGTTGTTACATTTCGTTGTAAGTAAGACTCTCCTGATTTATCGTCACTTGAATTTATTGAGTTGGGTGTTGGAGCGATGGTGCAATTCTGTTGCATCTATTTCTTGGCTCCCCATCTACTTCTGGCAATTCCTCCAGTTTGCATACACATTTTGATTTGGAATTAGATCGCTGTTCCTTCATCGTCACTTGGTGAAAATCCTCTAAGTCGCAGTTTATGCTTGAATGGAACGAGGATATCACTGGGAAGTCTACTATTTGTTGGCCATGAACTAAGTGGCTTGCTTGGCAATTTCAGAGGCCAGTTAAAAATCTGACGTCAAATGCGGGACAGCTAAAAAGATGCGAAATTTCTTCTCCCTGAATCAATAAGATGAGCTTTTAATGGCAATCAACTGTGGGTACATGGCTACCATTAGACTAGTTTTCGACGCCAGATTTTATTAAATTCAGATTTTACCACCTGCTATGGTAGGATTTTAACCTGTGACCACCCCCCCCAAGACATTAAGCAAGGGCTCTGGGTTACTAGGCCAGTGACATTACCACTACTAATCCTGCTCAACCGCAGTGAAGAATGAACAATAAATTCTGACCATGAGGATGGTTATTTAAAGTTGTTGAATGCATATGGAGGAAGGTGAGACTTCATTACTGAGAATCTGCACTTAGAAGAAGATGTGACAAGAGAATTACACAATTCTTATTTGCTGTCTCTGGTGGGTTGCAGATGGAATGTTTTCCTGGCTGGTTACGGGACAAAGACCCAGATATTCCAATGCATGGAGTGATATTGGAGCAGCATAGGCAGCAAGTTCTGTCTTGGGACAATAAAGAAACCAATAGCACAACGTCTGTGGGAATTAAATAGCAATTCCTCTGTGTCTGAAAACCCCCAGAAAAGTTTAATAAAGGACCCCAGTTGTATCACCCCCTCAGCCTGTTACAGCCTCCCTGGACTCCTGAACAACAGTCTCTGACCAGAAACTGCTTTACTCAACCCAATTTCATACATCTCCAAATGGACCTTGCCAGACCTTGTGCCTCCCCTCCATCTCATTTCTAAGCTTCACCATCTCTTCACCTCCACAGCCATCTACATCCCCATCACTCCTCCAATGGCCTGATCCCTCAGGATATTGAACTTTATATCTGGTGGGCTCTTCCCTTCACCTCCCTCCTGAACGCTTGACCACACTTCCTCCACACTGCCCCTAACCCAGACCTGACACATCCCCTTCCCTTGACGTGAAGGTCCTCAAGATTGACTTGACATTGCTCAGCCTGGCCTGACATTTTTCCATCACCTGACACAGACATCCTTCTAGTCCTCATATCCCTCCTCTCGCCAGCTGTTGACCTCTACTTTACGCTCAGTGTTTTGACCAGTATCTCTTGTCTGACAGGCTGACTTCCCAAATAAGAATTATTGGAGATGGGAACAGCACAGAATGAGGCCTTTCAGCTTATTGAATCCACTCTAATGAATGGGAAATGTGGGAACAATCTCCAATCCACATGAAATTGAGTGGCACAGTGGCTCAGTGGTTAGCACTGCTGCCTCACAGCACCAGGGTTCCAGGTTCAATTCCAGCCTTGGGTGACTGTCTGTGTGAAGTTTACACATTCTCCCAGTGTCTGCATGGGTTTCCTCCGGGTGCTCCTGTTTCCTTCCACAGTCCAAAGATGTGCAGGTCAGGTGAATTGGCCATGCTAAATTGCCCATAGTGATAGTTGCATTAGTCAGGGGTAAACATAGGGTAGGGGAATGGGTCTGGTGGGTTACACTGCTGAGGTTTGGTGTGGACTTGTTGGGCCGAGGGGCCTGTTCCCATACTGTGGGGAATCTAACCTAATCTAAATACTGTCCAACACAAATACCAGTAAGTGGAGCGTAATTAGGAGTGTGCCAGGAGGAGGAACCTTGCACTTACATATTATGGAATGCTCTTGGTTTGGTGGAAGGAATGTAATGATTTGAGTGAAGGAATAAATACAGGGGAAGCTCGGTTGTGAAAGGCCACAAGAACGTTTTAGTATAAATGATAAGCTATTCAAGTATTTCTGAGTGCAGGGTGATTGTAGGTTGCAGTAATACTGCATTATAGCGATTGGATCAAGGTTGGTCAGGTGGATCTCATTGAGTATGAGACCCCTGATTGGGGCTGTTAACCTGGGACCATCAGGGAGCCCTGGCTGACAGATATAAACAGGGGTCTCAAGGATTCTCCTGACTCTAGGGACCGGCTCTGAGTGAGTCACAATCCATGTGCTGTACACGTGTATATAAAGGGTGACTTGGTGACAAGATACCAGGCTCCAATGAGTTATGTTACTGAGTGTAAAATGCTTTGAAGGAAAGTGCAGTTGCTCCTCTCACCTAGACAGACCTGGTGAGGTTATTCAAATATTGGCACACAGCGCGGCCATCCTTTACCATAACTATTTGCCGGTTTGTTATGCAAGATGCTATTTTGAGGTTCCAAATCACACAAAAACATTTCCACATTTTGATCTGTGAATATAAGGAGCCTGAAATTCCTAAAATATTTGAGCTGCATCTACTTTCAAAAATCTACTACATATGTTCTATTCTGACACGCTTCCCTTTTAAGCTGCGAGAGATCTTTGAAATCGACAGCATCATTTGCATTTTCACCTCTTCAGTAGCCAATTGACTGATGGCACTGATGTAATGAACACTCCAACACTATTCACTTGGAGCTAATCTCAATGAAAAAGAGTCCAAATCCCATCCTCGGTTTAGAGATACCATTCTTCCATTTTTACACCAGGGGTATTTGTCCCAATGGACAACATAGGATGTCACATTGATAAAAATATGGAAGCTCTTTGATATCAGGCGTGTTTCTTGGGCAGGACATTTAACCTTGAGTCAGGAGATTGTGGGTTCATGACACAGTGCTCACAAAATTATGGCTGAACCTTGAAAGTCGATGTAAAAATCCCAAACACCATTGAGAAGAGAAGCTAAGAGGTTATCGCTGATATCCTGGCCAGTAATTAGACCTGGACTAACTTCACAACAATAGAGTCTGGATCAGTGGTGCTGGAAGAGCACAGCAATTCAGGCAGCATCCGACGAGCAGCAGGAAGGGCTTTTGCCCGAAACGTCGATTTTGCTGCTCGTCGGATGCTGCCTGAATTGCTGTGCTCTTCCAGCACCATTGATCCAGAATCTGGTTTCCAGCATCTGCAGTCATTGTTTTTACCTCACAACAATAGAGTGTCTGGTTATCATCACATTCACTCAATTCACTCAACCTAACATCATGTTACAGCTATACAGGACATTAGTGAAGCCACTTTTAGAATTCTGCATAGAATTCTGGTCACACTTCTATAAGAAGAATGTTATTAAACTTGAGAGGGTGCAGAAAAGATTTACAAAGATGTTGCCCATTGGAGAGTTTGAGTTATAGGGAGAGGCTGAATAGGCTGTTTTTTTCCCCTGGACCATCAGAGGCTGAGGGGTGACCTGATAAAATCATGAGGGCCATGGGTAGGATAAATAGACAAGATGTTTTCCCTGGGGTGGGGCAGTCCAGAACTAGAGGGCATAGGTTTAGGGTGAGAGGGGAAAGATTTAAAAGGGACCTTAGGGGTAACTTTTTCACACAGAGGATGGTGCGTGTATGGAATGATTATGAATGAGCTGCCAGAGGAAGTGATGGAGGCTGGTGCAATTACAACATTTAAAAGGCATCTGGATGGATACAAAAATAGGAAGGGTTTAGATGGATATGCTGCAAATGCTGGGCAATGGATTGGGATGTCTTGTTGATGTGGGCAAGTGGGATAAAAAGGGACTGCTTCTATACTGTATGAAAGTCTATGATTCTCATGATGACCTTGTGAAGTAAGGTTGAATAAGTTGGGCTGTACCCATTGGAGTTTCGATCAGTTGAGATGCGAATTATTGAAACATAAAAGGTCCTGAGTGGATGTGACAGAATGTATAATGGATTTCCAATTGTGGGGAGAATAGGAGTAGGACTTTTTAAAAAAAAGTCACCTTTTAAGCCAGAAATGAGGAGTAATCTGTTCACTCAGAGCATCCTCAATTTGTGGAATTCTCTACGCCATAAAAGCAGTGAGATCATTGAATTCCTTCAAATTTGAGTTAGACAGGTTTCTGCAATGAAGCGAGGCAACACTGTGGGCAGGTGCAGGCAGAAAAGTGGAGTTGAGATCACTCAATGTCAAAATATATTGAAAACCTATTTTGTATTCGCTCATGGGACATGGGCATCACTGGCTAGGCTGTAGTAATTGCCCTGGAGAGGATAGTGGTGACTGAAATAACTTCACAGAGGCCGGTATCCCATCACCAATTCACCCTTTACACACGAAGAGTCCTTGGTACTGATTCAGCTCCCGCAGAGACAGCTCGCAGAGTGAACATAACCCCTGACACTGCTCTTCTTATCTGTCAAACAGGGCTCGCTGATTGGACCAGATTAACTGCCCCAATTGGAGAACTCATATTTCATGAGGTCCAACCGGCTGATCGAGCTGCTGTCACGACAATGAGGTGCATTTGTGAAAATCTGCAGTCCATGTAGTGCAGGAACACCCACACTGCAGTTAGGTGGGGAGATCAGGTTTCTGATCCAGCACCAAAGAAGGAACAGCAATATATTTCCAAGCCATGATTCAATTTGACTTGGAGGGGACCTTGTACTTCTGTGAGCCTGCCCCCCATTGCCAGACAGCAGAGGTCCCAAGTTTGATAGGTTCTGTCGAAAGAGCCTTGGTGAGTTGTTGCAGAGGATCCTGTGGATAATACACACTGCTGTCACTGTACATTGAATATTGAAGGGAATGAATATCAGAAGTGGTAGATGGGCTTCCTACATTTTGACAGTAACTACACCTCAAAAACATTTAATTGACGAGAAGATGCTTCGTGAGTCTTTGAGTTCGTGAAAGCTGATGTATAAATTAAATAATTTCTTCCTCAATTTGACCACGCTAATCATTTCTCCTTTCAGCCTTCTCCTCTTCAGAGTAAATAATTGCAGCTCTTCAACCTTTGAAAGGTGCTATGTCAATGCAAGTTCTTTCCTTTATTAACAATGTCAGATGTCTGTCAGAAAACAAGTTCCCGCCCAAACTGTTTTGGGACATTCAGCACCAGTTCATAGCATAGAGAAATAACTTGCTGTCTATGCAACAATAGAAATTATAATTTCACCATAACTTTAATGTTTGAAAAAACATAAATACAGATTTTATTAACAACCAAGAATTAAATTCATAATCATTGAGTATGGCTATTGTTGCAATGTTAATTGGTCAGAATTGTGGTCTGACAAATATGTGGGAGTGAGTTACAATCTGTAATTCAATCAATAACTTGGAATTAGTTATAGTCTGAAATACAATCGATACCTGGGAGTGAGTTACAGAAAATTAATTGACCTGCTACATTAATACTCTGGCTACAAGATAACTGAGAGCATAAGAGCCGGATTTCTGTTACTGTGGTGGATAAATCGAGTTGGGGACTTCCTTGATATAAAGGATCCCATTAGAATCAAATGAGCAAATGGATCAAGGAGTGGCAGATGGACTTTAATTTAGACAAATGTGAAATGCTGCATTTTGGTAAGGCAAATCAGGCCAGGACTTATACACTTAATGGTGGGCTCCTGGGGAGTTTTGCAGAACAAAGAGACCTTGACTTGCTGGTAGAAAGGGTGGTGAAGAAGGCATTTAGTACGCCTGCGTTTATTGATCAGCTTATTGAGTATAGGAGTTGGGATATCATGTTATGGTTGTACAGGACATTGGTTAAAACACTTTTGGGATACTGCCTTCAGGTCTGGTCTCCTTGCTATAGGAAAGATGTTGTGAAACTTGGAAGGGTTCAGAAAAGATTTACAAGGATGTTGCCAGGGTTGGAGGATTTGAGCTACAGGGAGAGGCTGAATAGGCTGGGGCTGTTTTCCCTGGAGCATTGGAGGCTGAGGGGTGACCATATAGAGGTTTATAAAATCATGAGGGACATAGAGAGGGTGGATAACCAAGAGCCTTTCCCAGGGTAGAGGAATCAAAAACTAGAAGGCATATGTTTAAGGTGCAAGGGGATAATTTTAGAAGGGAGCTAAGGGATAACTGTTTCACCCAGAGGGCAGTGCATGTATGGAATGAGCTGCCAGATGAGGTGGTATAATTATAACATTTAAAAGACATCTGGATGGGTATATGGATAGGAAGAGTTTAGAGGGATATGGGCCAAAAGGGGACTAGATTAATTTAGGAGATCTGGTTAGCATGGACGAGTCAGACCGAAGGGTCTATTTCCATGCTGTACATCTCTGTGACTCTCTGACTCAATTTTCACTCAGGAGAGATCAGGCCGTGATCAAGTCAGACTCACTGACACTGGAAGTGGATCCTAGGTAGTTCTGGGAGTGGGAAACATCGGATCTAAGATGTTTCCCTGCGAGTTAATTGCAGTTGTTTTCGAAATCGATATGCCCTCTAGCATCTACCCTTTACAGCTGTTCACACTATCCACTTCATCCTCCCAGCCATTGAACACCACCTACTCTCAGGCCTTTCATTCCTTCCTGCCACCGCCACATAAGCTCAGGACCACCAGCAATCCCCTGCCCCTCATGTGATCTCACACCATCTCCATCATAGGTGGCCATATAGAGATGAAAAAAAATCTTCTAACAGTCTGATACAACACTTACTCAAACACATTTGACAATGACAAAAAAAATCTATTTGCACATCCCTTTGAAATTGACGCTCAAGAAAATTTATCCTCTTTAAATTGTCAATCAAGCCATACAGAATGCCTGCTGTGATAATCAAAAGCTTTGAAACTCAACTAAGCATTCATGATATCCTAATGAGAACCTTTGAGAACCGTCAACAGAGACTTCCATCAAAACTTCTCAAACAGCCAGGAACTTTTCTTTCGAACCTACACCAGTTGGTCTGTTAATTAAAGCAGCCCAGCAGCAGGATTGTATTAATGCTTAGTGCAAGTTTCATTCTATTTAAGCCCACGTTTACAACGTAGGAGATTTAAAACCTGCAGATCATTAAAACCGAAAGAAACTTTTATCTACTCTTGAAGAATGCATATGTCTATCTCATCAAACTGTGACTCCCATAATGTGAGTTTCAGTGCTTTGACCAGATAAATTTGGGTTTGTCTGAACTCAGCACTAAGGCCAAATGGCCTTGTCTTTGGGTTGCCGTCCTTATGATAAAGCTTGCCTCCATCCCCTGGCTGGATTTGTTGGAAATGGGGGTCAGGCTTGCACACCTGGGGCAAACCCACCAATCTGAAAGATCTGCAGGATCTTGCCAGAGGCTCCACAAAAATCCAACAATTAATCAATTCAAATCTGATCAATTTACAATTCTATCTACACATATTGCCAGCCTTTGTGGCAAATTTGATACATAGCTTTGCAATGCATCATCTATGTTTTCATAAAGCCAAGAATAGTTGAGGTTGCAAAATCATTTCATTCTGTACACTTCAGTTCACACTTAGCCAATTGGAGCATCTGCCCACCATTTCAACACTCTGTTCTCTTAAAAATTAGTCAATTTCCGAAGCAGATCAATCATTTCCCTTCAATTTCACGGATTTCAGTTAAAACAACCAGTCCTGGAAGGAAGACTATACCACATGAATTCTGGAAGTCATGTAAATACTATCCATGGATATTCACCGGTGCACCTCTTCAAAAACATCAGTCAGTGTCATCAGGCATCATTCACAAATTCACAATGACTCTCTCTGTTCAGCTGAAAATTTCCAGCCCTTCCCACTACTCTTTCCTCCATTAAATACTAATAATTTCTAGTCACCGAAAGTTCGGCTGATGGTCTATAATTCCGTACTTTCTCTTTAACGTCTTTCTTCAATTCAAGTCACCGTTTTAAATTGGAAATGTGAAGAATGTTTTTTCTCTCTCTCAGAAGGTCGAGGGCCTGGGGAGCTCCCTTCTCCAAAAAGCAGTAGAACCAGAGTCTCTTGAATATTTTCCAGGCAAGGCAGACGGATTTTTGTTCAGCACGGGGGGGTGAAAGGGTATCAGGCAGGAATGTGGATATAAGGTTATAACCCAAAGCCATTCTCTTATTGAATAATAGGGCAGTCTCAAGACACTGAAAGGTCTACTCCTGTTCCGAATTTGTATGATCACATGTCTGTTCATAAATGGTGGAGTGATGTAAGAATATAAGAAATAGGAGCAGGAGTAGGACATTCAGCCCCTCAAGTCTGACCTCTCATAGTATCCTGGAATGTGTAGTCTAGGTGGATCAGCCATGGGAAATGTAGGGCTGGGGTGGGTCTGGTGGGGTGTTCTTTGGAGTTTTGGTGCAGATTTGATAGACCAAATGGCCTATTTCCACAGTGAAGAGATTCTGTAATTTGATATAATTCTGACTGATCTGCCCCAGACTACAACTCCTCTTTCATGACAGCTCCTCATGGCCCGAGTATGTCAAAATTATATCTCTCCTTTTTAAATCCTTTCCGTGATCTCACCTTCACAACTTTCTGGGGTAGAGAATTCCAGACATTTATTATCCTCTGAGAGTAGAAATTCTCAGCTTTAAGTGAGCATCCCTGCATACTGTAACTATGTCCCCAAGTTCATGATTCCCTCACTAATAGAAACACCTTCCCAACATCCACCCAGTCAAGCCCATTCAGAAACTTGTGTTTCAATATGATCACTCATTGTTTTTCTAAACTCGAAAGACTGAAGGTCTAACCTGTTTAGCTGTTCTTAATAAGTCAAGCCCATCATCCCAGGACTCAGCCGAACAAATCTCTCCTGAACTGCCACCAATGCCAATATACCCTTTCTTAAATAGAGGAGCAAAACTATAAACAGTGCTGCCTGTGTCACCTCACTAACACCCTATGAAGCTGTAACAATATTTCCCAATTTTTAAACTTCGCAATTAAAGCCAAACTTTCACTTGCCTTCGAAAGGAGTTGCTGCAGCTGTAAGTTAACCTATCTTTGCTGTTTATTGCAAAAGATTCTTCTGTGCTGAATTATTTAAATAAATTGTTTAAATAATAATTTGTAATTCCCACCAAAATGCATGACCACACTTTTCTACATTAAACCTCAACTGCCAAGTTTGTGCCCACTCACTCAACCTATTTATATCCTCTTATATCCTCATTACAATATGCCCTCCCACCTACTTTTGTTTCATTAGCAAATTTGGATACATTACCCTCTGCCCGTTCCTGACTTACACAGGTTTCCAAATTCAAGCAAACATTCCTAAATTAAAAGAACTTTTGAAGGTTATAGTTGCGACATCTGAAATGTTCTTACATATTTCCATTAAAACTGTAGAATGGAAACAATTGGATCCTAGTATTTTGTCACTTTAATGCTTTCATTATGTTTGCTGCTGTTATCTTGTGCACGTGATTTTGATGAGTTCCTATCCCTGATTCAATATTAATCTCTTCGGGAAATCTGATATACTGATCTTTTTGTCGAACCAATTATTCAGCATGTTCATCATTTTCCTTTATTTCCATGGATAGTATAACCATTAGCAGTTTACAAGGATTTTAACAATTGCAGCTCATGGCAATACTAGATCTGTCAGACACCGGAATGAAATGAAACATCATAGAATCCTTACAGTGTGGAAACAGGCCATTTCGCCCAAATGTTCATACCAACCCTCCAAGTAACCCACCAAGACCCATTTCCCTACCCTACTACCCTACATTTACCCCTGACTAATGCACCTGACTTACACGTCCCTGAATACTATGGGCAATTTAGATGACCAATTCACCAGACCTGCACTGGGTTATGGGTGGAAACTGGAACACACGGACAAAACCCACACAAACAGGGGGAGAATATACAAACTCCACACAGAGAATCACCCAAGGTTGGAATCAAACCTGGGTCCCTGGCGCTGTGAGGCAGCAGTGCTAACCATTGAGCCACCATGCCACCCTAAGATGATAGATCATATTTTTCTTTTCTGGTGGCTAGTGACTGGACTATGTTCACATGAGGCTGCAGGCCTTCTTTAACAACAGACCATAGGTTCTTACAGTAAAATATAAACAAAGTTTATATATATAGATAGATAGTTCAAATTATGTTAACACGTGCATCCAAACATACCTTCAACCTGATTCCCAACACCTTCTGTTAGAGATACTCAATGCCAGAGAAATATCATCCTATTTCAACTTTTTAAAAAAGGATTTAGTTGATTCTTACCATTTTATTATCCTTGAACAGTCGTGAACATTTTATTTCTATGGTTCTTTCTCTGTGTACAGTTGCATGAATCTGACATAATCCTGTTTGCCTGCATTTTCTAAGTTCTAACAATATAAAGATTTCTATCCATAATCTTCTGGATTGGAAACTCCACAGGAGCGACTATTTCGCATGAACTGACATGATTTTTCTGCCTCAGAGAAAATTTCTATCTTCTGAACTTCTGAAGTCAAAACTAAACTAATTTCCCTAATGTGTTTACTCTGCCTGTCATAAACTCAACAGTATAATTTTTAAAAATCCATTAATAATACAAGAATTCTCACAGACATTCAACTGAAATCACAACTTGGTATTTAGATCACTGTTTGAAATTGATTTTCTGACCTTTAAAAAAACACATCACAGAACTGACCCAGGCCCACCTGCCTCTATTTTGAATTCCAAATCCAAAAATATAACATGCTTTAAAGGTCTTTCATCAGCTGGTTTTAAATTGTGTCTAACCAATCTAATTTTTTTCTGACATAATTATAAACTTCTTTTTTTGCAAAGGTGTTGACAGCTATTGCAAATTTATTTCCAAAGCCTTTTTGTGGTTCAATCGGCTTTATCACCCTTTGTCATAGAGTCATAGAGATGTACAGCACAGAAACAGACCCTTGCGTCCAACTCATCCATTCCGACCAGATATCCGAAATTAATCTAGTCCTGTTTGTTAGCATTTCGCCTATATCATTATAAACCCTTCCTATTTATATGCCCATCCAGATATGTTTTAAATGTAGCCTCCACTACTTTCTCTGGCAGCTCAGTCCATACATACATCACCCTCTGCGAAAAACAGTTGCCCCTTAGGTCTCTTAAAAATCTTTCCACTCTCACCTTAAAACTGTGCCCTCTAGTTTTGGACTCCCCTACCCTCAATCTTTGTTTCTGTTCATTTGCTAAGATCTGTGTTATTTTTGCACTTTGGGTTATTTTAGTTACTTTGTCTCTTCCCTCTTCAGTTGCCCATGGTGATACTGTTGATAAGCAGAGCCTTTGACCCTCACAGGTGTAGGCTGCCTCGGTATTATATTAAATCCTCCTTTCAATACCTGCTAATTACCTTCTGTCATCTTCCCTGTTTAACAAATCTGCTCGGTTTCCTGAGGACAGTCTTTGTTTTATTTTATTCAAGGTGCTTTGGACAGTTTTGGTCTCCTTTTTAAGAAAGGATATGAAAGCATTTGAAACAGTTCAGAGAAGTTTCACTTGGCTGATATCAGGAATGGGAAAGCTTGCATTATTGACTTACAGAAGAAGGAGAGCTGATATTACCAAGCCAAATATGATTCTGAGGGACCTTACAGGATAAGCGCTGAAAGGACGTTTCCCATAATGGGAGAGACGAGAGTTAAGGGGCACCAGACAAAAATAAGAGGCCTTCCATTTAAGGCAGGGATAAGCAAAATTTATTTTCTTTCAGAGGCATGGTATTCTTTGTAATTCCATTCTCCAGAGAGTGGAGAAGACAGAATCATTGAATATTTTTAAGACAGGGATAAATAGGCTCTTGACTAACAAGGATGTCCAAGGTTATTGGACAGGCATATGGAGTTGAGGCCACAGTCAGATCAGGCATGATCTTATTCAGTGGGGGAGTAGGCGAGAGGGGCCGAGTAGCCTATTCCAGTTGCTAATTTCATGTTTGCTCATATGCGTTTAGAAGTCAGCTTTACATCAATGTTATTTCAGTGTCATATTTTCAAATATGATGTTAGCCTTTATGATATTAAATTTGTTATTACATAAATGATAACTATATCAGATAATAGATGGCAGCTCATTCGCTCCTGTCTACTTTCTTTCTCTTTTCTCTTTTCTTAGAGTCATAGAGCCATAGAGATGTACAGCACAAAAACAGACTCTCCATTCCTGACCTAATCTAGTCCCATTTGCCAGCAATGGGCCCATATCACTCCAAACCCTTCCTATTCCTGTCCCCATCCAATGTTGTAATTGTATCAGTCTCCACCACTTCCTCTGGCAGCTCATTCCATACCCTCTGTCAGAAAAAGTTGCCCTTTAGGTCCCTTTTAATTTTTTCCCCTCTCACCCTAACCATATGCCCTCTAGTTTTAGACTCCCCCCACCTTGTTTATTTATCCTATCCATGCCCCGCATGATATTCTAAACCTCTATAAGTTCACCCCTCAGCCTCTGACACCACAGAGAAAATTTCTTCTGTTTGCTTTTGCTCATTTTCTTTTCTTTAGAGATTGGAGAGTAGCAGGTGAAGGAAGAGGCCTCCAGTGGCATCGGCAGCAATGTCAGGACATGGCTCCACCCCAACCTGGGGTCTCCCAGCGAGTGAGGAACGGTTCCTGGGCTGACTCCCCCGGCCTGGACCCGCCGAGGCTGGGCCGAGACTCCAGGCCCATAGCTAGGCTCGAGCATCCGACAGAGCGGAAGCATCGTCGAAAAGGACAGCAGAGGACCCAGACGATGGCAGCAGAGTCCGGAGGAGCATCAGATGGGAATCAGGAGGATCAGAGCTCATAAATCTCCAGGCCCATGGTTATAGCTCAGAGATGGCGGTCGCATCTGTGGTGGAGGCTGGTAACCGAAACCCCAGAGGCCTTTACAGAGACTCTGGCTGATGTCAAGCAGCAACTGGAGGAGCAGCTGAGGAGGAACAAGAGAAAGGGAGAAAGATGAACTCTATTGCCGTAAAATCCTATGTTGTATTCAATGTTTCCAGATAGGGCGGCACGGTGGCACAGTGGTTAGCACTGCTGCCTCACAGCGCCAGAGACCCGGGTTCAATTCCCGCCTCAGGCGACTGACTGTGTGGAGTTTGCACGTTCTCCCCGTGTCTGCGTGGGTTTCCTCCGGGTGCTCTGGTTTCCTCCCACAATCCAAAGATGTGCAGGTCAGGTGAATTGGCCATGCTAAATTGCCCGTAGTGTGAGGCAAGGGGTAAATGTATGGGTTGCGCTTCGGCGGGGCGGTGTGGACTTGTTGGGCCAAAGGGCCTGTTTCCACACTGTAAGTAATCTAATCTAATCTAATCTAATCTAGAATTAAATCTAGGCACAATATCATGGGCCAAAGGGCCTGTTCTGTGCTGTACTTTTAAAAAAAAATAGTGCCAGAGCCAGGTGACACTTAGCTTAAAACATGCAAAAATCACTGTTTACTGTAATATTTTTTCACATGTGACAATCAATCTAAATCTCATCTAACTCCCCATTCTATCCTGGAGAAAACAGCAGGAAATGTCACACTCTGATCAACACAGTGTCTTTTACCATAAACATTCACTCTGTTCAATACACAGCACAACCTGGCTGCAGTGGGAACCATGTACGTGATCCATCACAACAGTTCATCAAAGCTTCAGCGGCAGGATGCCCCAGTCAACAATCCTTACCACATGGGGCACCACGCCAAGTGTCTCTCCAAATTCCACTACCGTGATCCAACACTCTTGTGCCAAAATGCTGACACCCTACATAACAGCACTGTGGGGGAGGGGAGGGGAGGAGAGGGGTGGACCACATCATATCCACCACATTGGTTCACTTCCTGATGGGCAACTGGGGTTAAGGAAATAAAACCTGGCCTTGCCAGCAATGGCTCACTCCTGAGACTTAACAAATGAGAAAAATTACTTAAAATCTAAAATCTGAGAATGATTTACATAATGTAGCATATTCAATAGTGGAGATCCATTTACCATCTGCAATCTGCTTTTGTTTTCATAGAACCCCTCCAGTTTGGAAGCAGGCCATTCAGCCCATCAAGTCACACTGACCCTCCAAAGAGCATCCCACACAAATTCCTGAAACCCTGCATTCCCCATGACTAACCCATCTCATCTGCACCTCCCTGGACACTATGCACAATTTAGCATGGCCATTCCACCTTACGCTGGACATCTTTGGACAATGGGTGGGTCCCCACACAGACATAGGGAGTATGTGTGAATTTCACATAGTCTCCCAAGCTGGAATTGAACCTGGGCCATTGGTGCTATGAGGCAGCAGTGCTAACCACTGAGCCACCCCCAGACTATTCAGTATCTGGGAATGAATTGTAATCTGTTAGATAATATATAACAAAATGATGTGCAATTATATGGTGCCTTTTATAACCACAGCAAAACATAATCGATGAACTACTTTTGAAGTGTGATCACCATTGTGATTTTTATTTTTCATTCACTCATGAGATGTGGGGTTGCTGGCTGGGCCAGCATTTGTCAGCCATCCCTTGTTACCTTTTGAGAAGGTGGTGGTGAGCTGCCTTCCTGAACCACCGCAGTGGGGAATGTAGGAAAAGCAAAGCAATCTCCCACAAGCAGTAATGTGATAATGAACTGATAATATATGTTTGTGATATTATTTGAGGGATAAATATTGGGCAAGTGAACTTCCACAGCTATCTTCAAAATAGTGCAGTGAGATCTCTTGCATTCACCTGAGAGGGCTTCATCCCTCTGAAAGAGTGCGCCTCCAGAGGGCTCTCTCAGCACTGCACTGGAGCGCTGGTTTTGAAATGTGATTTGAGCCCACAAACTGTACAAATTAACAACAAGAGTGCACCCACTGAGCCAAACCTAACACAGTTCCAGCTGAACTATCTAATAATTAATTCCAGATGAGGTTGCAGGCTGTAATATTGTCCATGCATGGAAGTGAGCTGCAGTTTGTGATCTAATAAATAGATTGGAGTTTATTACAGACCACAGGTAAACTAATTAAAACTTGCTTGCAGGTTATCATGTTAAGAATAGGTGGGGGGTGGGTTGAATGATGTAATGAAGTCAATATATTAGAGTGAAGTATGGGCTGTAATCTAATGAAAACATTGGAGCTTGTTACAAACCGTAATCTAATTGAAACATTGGAGTGTGGTCCAGGTGTATTCTGATCAATACACAGGAAATTACAAGGTGTAACTGATCAATCCCTGAATGTGGATTGTAGGTCGAACACCACTGATATCTAGAAGCGAATTACAGTCATTTAATATCCAGGTGTGTGTCTCGGCGAAAGTGAGGACTGCAGATGCTGGAGGTCAGAGTCTAGATTAGAGTGGTGCTGGAAAAGCACAGCAGGCCAGGCCGTATCTGAGGAGCAGGAAAATCGACGCTTCGGGCAAAAGCCCTTCATCAGGAATGAGGCCTCAGCGCCACTCTAATCCTGACAGGTAAGTCTCTACCTGTGGTTTCTGAGAATTGTAGTTTGAGGTATAAATGCAGCCTGAAATCACCTTTCAGCATGCAATATTTCCCACAAAGTGCACTTTCTCTCTTTTTGGACCACATTGACTGGCTTCATGGTGGTCAAGTTTGAATTTTGAGACTCTGGTTCATTTCTTCGTGGCTCCTCCACTTGGGATGGGGACTAACTTTTGTAAATCTATGCAATTAAATCACTTTATAATGGTAAACAGCTCAATTAGCTAACATTTTAATCCTCCATCACCAATGGATTACTGGCCACATCTATACAACGAGGAGAAAGTGAGGGCTGCAGATGCTGGGGATCAGAGCTGGAAATGTGTTGCTGGAAAAGCGCAGCAGGTCAGGCAGCATCCAGGGAGCAGGAGAATCGACATTGCGGGCATGAGCCCTTCTTCAGGAATGAGGGAAGTGTGCCCAGCAGGCTAAGATAAAAGGTAGGGAGGAGGGACTTGGCGTTGGAAATGCGATAGGTGGAAGGAGGTTAAGGTGAGGGTGATAGGCCGGTGTGAGGGGTGGGGGCGGAGAGGTCAGGATGAAGATTGCAGGTTAGGAAGGTGGTGCTGAGTTCGAGGGTTGGGACTGAGACAAGGTGGGGGGGAGGGGAAATGAGGAAACTGGAGAAATCTGAGTTCATCCCTTGTGGTTGGAGGGTTCCTAGGCGGAAGATGAGTTTCCTCATTCTCCCTGTGTCTGTGTGGATTTTCTCCGGGTGCTCCGGTTTCCTCCCACAGTCCAAAAAATGGTGAATTGGCCATGCTAAATTGCCCGTAGTGTTAGGTGAAGGGGTAAATGTAGGGGAATGGGTCTGGGTGGGTTGCTCTTTGGAGGGTCAATGTGGACTTGTTGGGCTGAAGGGCCTGTTTCCACACTGTAAATAATCTAATCACACTGTGAAGAGAAACAGGACAGAACTCATGCTTGTGTTTGACAAAACAAAAAATTTCACATGCTACTAGTCAGTTCATCTGCTTGAAAATACTTCTGTAAAACTGCTTGACATGTGTTACTGTGATAACAAGATTATTTGTCCTTGATTCATTCAAAGGATGTGGGCATCGCTGGCTGGCTCTGCATTTATTGCCGTCCCTAATTACCCTTGAGGAGGAGATGGTGAGCTGCCCTCTCAAACCTCTGTGATGTACCAGAGCTCACAAGATAAAGCATAGGACTTGATGCTTCCCCTAGTTCTGAACCCTTTATCTCGACTCTCCTTTTAACCTTCAACAGCTTCTAACCTTTGTGGTGTGCTTTGGAGCCCATAGAATAGTACAGCACAGAATGAGGCTATTCAGTCCATTGAGACTATACCTGTTCTTTTCAAGAGAAATCCTACTACCTTGCCTTGCATCCACTGTTCCCCCTTTCATTCTCCAAATATTTATTTAATTTCCTTTTGAACACTAATTTGTTTTTGTGTCGACCATAATATTAAGGAGAGGATTCTTTCTAAACTTTACCCCCACGTTGTTTTCCTTGTGTTACCTCTGGGTCTTTTGCCAATCAATTTAAAATTAAGCTGGGCCACATGATTATTCAGCTACTAGAAACAGCTTCTATTTATTCTGTGCTGAAAATGTGTTGCTGGAAAAGTGCAGCAGGTCAGGCAGCATCCAGGGAGCAGGAGAATTGACGTTTCGGGCATGAGCCCTTCTTCAGGAGCCCTTCTTCATTCCTGAAGAAGGGCTCATGCCCGAAACGTCAATTCTCCTGCTCCTTGGATGCTGCCTGACCTGCTGTGCTTTTCCAGCAACACATTTTCAGCTCTGATCTTCAGCATCTGCAGTCCTCACTTTTCTCTATTTATTCTGTCTCAAGCCTTCTTCATTTTATACATATCTAGCAAATCCTCTGGGACTTCTTGATTCTGTGACGATGCTGTGGCTTTAAGAGGCTATTTTATCCCTTCTTTTTGGAAAGGTTTTAAGGCAGAGGGGCCAAGTTGTCTAGATGGATTGCCAGTAAAGTAAACACCTTGTGAGGCCTTGGTTTTTTTTTAAGTTGGAACAATAGAAGCAGCCTGAATGGGTGTGGCCAGTTTCCACCAACCAGGCTTTCTCGTTTTGTTTTACTTTTTAGCTTTGAGGTTCAGCATCAGTTGCTGTTGGAGTCTCAATAGGGTTGGAAGCTGTAGTAAGGGTCTTCTAGCTGCTACTCTCTGAGTTTTCAGTTGAGATTTTTTTCTGTCCCTCAGCTGTTGGGTTGCATGTGAGAAAATCAAATTTCTGAATTTGTCTTTTTGGCAAGGGGTGTATTTATGGGATGTTATTCTCTTGGAACAATTAATTATTTTTTTTTTAAAAAACGGTATCTACTATTCTGTTAACTTTTCCAAAAGATTTAAGTTAGTCTAAATTCCCCTTTCTTTTGTTGTATTTTAACAATAGTGTTTAAATAAGTTTTGCTTTATGTCGAATAGTTTGATCAGTCAAATTGCATCTGGAACACGGCACTTTATATTTGCCTTTCAAATAAGAAAATGTTCAGGTCTAGGCCACCTTCTTAAAATATTTTGAGGGTGTCAGGTCTGGTCCATAACAATTCTATGAAGAACAACATCAGCTTTACTGTAATCCCTCATCTAAACTGCCATTCCCCTAAATTTCTTTGTAATCACCACAAAGTCTTCACATTCCTCTGGTGGTCAGAAATGGAAATGACAGTCATGATGCAGTTCAACTGTTTTATATAGTTCCACAAAAAATGTTTGCTTTAGTACTCTAGGTTTTTATTTATAAACACCATCAAAGGCATAGATTTCAACAAGAACAGGGGCTTGGTCAGAGAATTGCACACTCCCTGATTTTTCATTGTACATAAGCAGGTCCACTTCTTAAACTTTGTAGAAATGGAATATTATTTGACAGTTCTTCTTAAAAATTCATAAGGGCCACTTTTTGAATTTCAGAGGCTATGTTTACATTCTTACGAATGAATTTATGACTACTTCACACGGTCATCTCGTATCAATACCTTCTGTCTTTGCATTGACATGGGCGGAATTAGGACACAAATGAAAACAGTAAATGATGAATTCATCGACATCTTCAATTGTCAACTTTCCAATCAATGTAAAGTAACATTAAGAAAGCACTCATTCTCTATGCTCCACAGTATTTAAATTGACACGAGTTAGCATAAATAAGTTAGCAACAATTGTTTTGAAAAAAACTGATATACGCCTCTATACAGAAAAAGAACATTTGAAACATGGAAACAGGCCCTTCAGCCCAACAGTCCTATTTGCCTGCGTTTGATCCATATCCCTTCATACCCTATACCATCCATGTACCTATCCAAATATTCCGAAATGACGGAATTGGACTCACTTCATCTATTGCCTCTGGCGTATCTTTTTTGTGAACACATCTTCTATAACTAGTAAAGTCGCAGAAAATGCATTTCCACAACATTTACACAAAGATGAAACATCTTAACCACACAGTTGCGGCTCTTTCTCCCACAAAGCAGATCTTAATCTCAAATTTAAATTTGACACTGTTCATCTGAATTGTATAACTCCCTTATGGTAGCCGCTGAATATATGCAGCCTTAGGCTGGAGATTCCACATTCTTTTCAAGAAAATCTTCACATCAGTAATTTCAAGCATTCCTGCCTCCCAGCTTGCTGAGTGTTATTTTGGTAACAGGTTTAAAACTCTTTCCCACTTATCTTGCAGCCTTTTCCTTCCCACATCCTATTCCCAATTTACAGCCACCTACTTCTTCCCTGCTGTAGCTTCCACTTTCCTTTGTTCTTACAGGCTCCTCCTTTACCCAGCTGCATGTGCCTCCTTCTCCCTTCACTGCTGACCCCTGGTAGCAGGTAGCATCCTTCAAACCCAATCTATGGTCTTATGGTCCTAGCTCCCAGCAAACCCTAAGGCTCAGACCTGGCAACTGTCAAGGCCTGGACCTCTCTATGGCAACTCCCACTAAGGCCCATAGGCCTTAGGCCTGTGATCTGACAGCAATTCCTGAGCTGTGGGCTCAGCTCCCAATTGGAATTCCCAAAGACAGGACCTACCTGACCATAATCCCCACTGACTTAGACATTACAGAAACTTACTTTTTTTTAATTTGATGATGGGATGAGGGCATTGCTGGTTAGGCCATCTCTAATTTGTCCAGAGGCAGTTAAGAGTCAATCACATCGTTGTGGGTCTGGAGTCACATGGACGCCAGACTGAGCAAGGATAGCAGATTTCCCTCCATAAAGGACATCTGTTGCTCCAATCACAGGCTGGCTCTCTCCTGTGCTCGCTGTTGCTAGGGAGCAAAGTGAACTTATCAGCAGTAAATTCAGGAGGGGAATAGCTAATTGGTGAAACAGAGAGTTTTTAATCAGGCAGCAGAATGTATGTGTGTATCTCTCTCTCTATCAGGTACCTGGACAACCATGCTTTGACTGATCACAGAGAGAATGTGGCTACCTAAGCCTGGGTCCTCAGAGGGTAGAGGCCCTGGTGATTACCCTCTTCAAGGCCCTGACAGGTTCACCAAAGAAGGAGTGCCAAGAATTGTCTCAGCGACACTGAAGGATAGTCACATAGTTCAAAGTCAGGGTAGTGTGTGGAGGGGAAGCTGCAGGATTGATTTGGCCTGTGGCTCTAATCTGTCTCGACAAGAAGCTGTCGGAGGAACCTTGACGAGTTGATGCAGAGCAGCTTGGAGATGGCACCCGCTGCTGCTACTGCACAGTGGTGTGAAGGGAATGAATGTTTGGGAATGTGACCCAATCGAGTGGGTTGTTTTTCTCTGGAATGTATGAAACTTCTTGAACAACAGAAAAAGACAGGGTTGATAGAGACAAACTATTTCCAATGGTTGGGGTTTTCAGAACAAGAGAACAAGTCTGAGAATCAGTGTCACACCATTCAGGTGAGATGTTAGGAAGTACTTCTGCACAAAGGGTAGGAGTAGTTTGCAACTTTCTTCCACAAGCAGCAGTAGGTACTGGATCAGTTGTTAGGTTTAAATCTGATAGAGATAATTTTTCTATTCAGCAGAAATATTGAGGGATATGTGCCAAAGGAAAGTATATGAAAAAGAACAAAGAACTTCACAGCACCGGAACAGCCCTTCGGCCCTTCAAGCCTGCGGAGATCCAGATTCTCTATCTAAACTTGTCACCTATTTCCTAAGGATCTGTATCCCTCTGCTCCCTGCCCTTCATGAGTCTGTCTAGATATGTCTTAAATCACACTATCGTGCCCACCTCTACCACCTCCACTGGCAACACGTTCCAGGCACCCACCACCCTCTGCGTAAAGAACTTTCCACGCATATCTCCCTTAAACTTTACCCCTCTCACCTTGAACTCATGACCCTTAGTAATTGAGTACCCCACTCTGGGGAAAGAAACTTCTTGCTATCCACTCTATCTATACCTCTCATGATTTTGTAGATCTCAGTCAGGTCCTCCCTCAACCTCCATCTTTCTAATGAAGATTATCCTAATCTACTCAAGCTCTCTTCAGAGCTAGTGCCCTCCATACCAGGCAACATCCTTCTCTGCACCCTCTCCAAAGCATGGGTATACCTGACTCCATATACATACAAAGGTATATGGAGTTAGGCCACAGATCAACTATGATCTCACAGAAACAGGCTCAAGGGGCTGAATGGCCTATTCCTGTTCCTATGCTTTAATGAGTGTTGGAGTTGCAAGAGGGGGGTAATCCAGCACGCTCCTAACTTACATCTTGGAGATGGTGGACAAACTTTGGGGAGTCTTCTTGGAGCAGAATTCCCCATCTGTGACCATATGCAATATTTATATGGCTGTTGTCTGGTCAATGGTGATGGATCAGTGAGTCAGTGACACAGTGTAAGGGGAGTGGAATGAGTTCAATGATGGAGCTGAGTGGGGGCTGTGAGTTCAGTGATTGTCTTCTGTCTCTCCGGCTTAGGAAGGAGAAAGTAAATTTTTTTAAATCTCCGCTTGTGTTCGCTGTCCAGTGACCCATCCATTAACAGCATATGGGTCACCACCAGAACTGGCCAGGTTGATTAATGACAATTTCCCCAGTTCTGTAACAACTTGCACTCAAAAAGCGACCCCTTGTGTAACTGCTTATAGTGGGCACTTGCAAGAGGAGATCTGAAAAACACTTACAAGTGTTGATAAAACAGATAAGTCAGGTTGATTTTTTTAATCGCTCGAATCCTACCTTGGGTGAGTTCTGTCCATCATCTTACTGCAGATTGTGTTCAGAAAGTGCCGGAAAAACCGTCGCTGGATGCTGCGGAAACCTCATTTCCATTGTACCTATTTGATCAATTACAAGCATCACAGTAAATGGCAGCTGGGAAAATATACACGGGGCCCAAATGAGAGGCCTGGGAGCAAGTGAAGGATTAACCAGATTAACAGTCATGGTGAATAAGCAGAAGTATTTTGACACACAAATTCCATGGTGATATAAATAATTAACTTGAAACCTTTGCATATCATTTCCACCCTGTGCGACAAAGCCAATATGTTCGCAAGCCTGTTCTGTAAAAGAAAACAAGTCTTAACAAACAGTGCCTTGGGCAATCTGATTATACAGAGAGCTAAAGGCAGTGGGATTCCTCTGTGAAAGTCCTGGCTGTAACAACGGAGAGGGGAATGCCAAGGCCTTTCCTTCTTTGGGGCAGGACATCCCTAGAGCAGGCCGGACTTTTTCCATTCTGTTGTGGGTACAGTGTGGGGGCAGGCGACACAATGTGTGGAATATGCCCATCAGCCCTGGCGAGGATGCCCCTTCAGGTCGGGTGGCCACCTTGCACTTAATTGGTCACATGTTGGGAGGGGAGTGGGGAGGTGAGCTTTCTCACGCAGCAACATCCCACTCCGCCTGAAGCTGCCAGCCAATCAGAGGGTGAGGTTGGCCATCGTCATAGCAATGCGGCAGACCGGGAGCTGTGGGTAAGCTAGGTAACACTCCAGGGAGGGGTCAAGGGTTGGGCATCATGCGGAGAGGGAGGTCTGGTGTTTGGAGGCAATGGGCACAGGAGTGAACATAAAAACTAGGAACAAGAGGAGGCCATTCTGCCCGTTGACCCTGCTCCACCATTCAATAAGGTCATGGCTGACCTGATGTTAACCTTAACTCTGCGTTCCTTGTACATCCCTTAATAATCTTTCATCCCCTCATTCATCAGCACTGTTTTGAAAATATTGCAAGATTCTGTATGCACTACCTTTTGAGGAAGGGAATTCCAAAGACTCCCAAACCCTCGGATGGAATTATTTGAATTAAACGGGTGGCCTCTTGTTTTTAATCTGCAATGCCTTATTCCTACATTCTATGAAGACGGTCATGGGCTGTACTCCGTAGTAAGTCTCCTCCTTGCATTGAATGACTATCGGAAGGGGAACCCAAGTCCCCACCCGCCTTCTCTGTACAGTATACAATTTCAGATATAAATATATAGAGGTAGTAAGGACTGCAGTTGCTGGAAGTCAGAGTCGACAAAATGTGGAGCTGGAACAGCCCAGCAGGTCAGACAGGGTCGGAAGAGCAGGAAAGCCGACATTTTGGGTCAGGACCCTTCATTAGGACTGGGGACGGGGAAGGGAGCTTAGAAATAAATAGAGAGAGAGAGGCGGGTCTGGGGGAAAGGTATGTGGGATGGCTATAGGTGGCTGCAGGTAGGGAGTTATTGTGATTGGTCAGTGGAAAGGAAAGTGGACAGGTTTGGTCAGGTCAAGGGGGTGGGGTGGTTGAGAGATGGCTGGACATGGGTTGAGGTTGGGGGTGGGGAGATTTGGAAGCTGGTGAGCTCTATCGGCGGCATGGTGGCTCAGTAGATAGCCTCACAGCACCAGGGACCTGGGTTCGATTCTAGCCTCGGGTGACAAAGGCAGGAGATATGGGAGAATCTATTAATCCAGAAACCCAGGGTAATGTTCTGGAGACCTGGGTTCAAATCCTGCCATGGCAGATGGTGGAATTTGAATTCAATAAAAAAATCTGGAATTCAGAGTCAACTGATAAATAGACAAAGTCTTTTCCCTGGGGTCGGGGGGTCCAGAACTAGAGGGCACAGGTTGGACCGAAGGGGCTGTTTCCATGCTGTACATCTCTATGACTCTATGACTCAATGACTGTGTGTGTGTGTGTGTGTGTGTGTGGAGTTTGCACATTCTCCCTGTGCCTGTGTGGATTTTCTCTGGGTGCTCCGGCTCCCTCCCACAATCCAAAGATGTGCAGGCCAGGTGAATTGGCCATGCTAAATTGCCCATAGTTTTAGGTGCATGAGGCAGAGGGAAATGGGTCTGGGTGGGCTACTCTTCGGAGGGTCGGTTTGGGCCTGTTGGGCTATATTCCATTTCCAAATAATATGTGATTACAACCCTCCTAGCATATTGTGTTCATCATATTCATGACAAATAGTAGAAGCTGTAAGGTGAGGCTAGAAAACCTTGGGTTGTTTTCTCTGGAGTGGTGGAAGCTGAGGAGCGACTTGATAGATGCTGATAAAATTATGAGATGCATGGATAAGATTGATGGTCAGAATCCTTTTCCCAGAGTTGAAACGTCTGAAACTAGGGGGCATGCATTTAAGGTGAGAGGGGAAGAGTTTAATGGAGATGTGAGAGGCAAGTGTTTTACACAGGGTGTAGTAGGAGTGTGGAACATGCTGCCAAGGGTGGTTCTAGAGACAGATAAAATAAGGACTTTTGGATAAGCTTATGAACATGCAAGGAATGGCAGAACATGGACCAAGGCTAGACAGAAGGGATCAGTTTAGTTTGGTGTCATGTTCGGCACAACATCATGGGCTGAAGGATCTGTTCCTGTGTTCTATGTTCTATGGGAAAGGAGTTTCATTGAAACAGCACCTTCTATGGCCTCAGGACGTCACAGTGGATTAAGGAGCGTTAGTCTGAAGGAAAATCAAAGGCAATCTCCCCATGATCCTGGCCAACATTCAGTCTCATTAAATGAATTGGGGAGATCTCACATGTATTGCTTTTTGTGGGTTTGGCAGAATGTGGTGGCTGTGTACCCTCCATTATTGCAAGGTTCCTAAGTACTTCAGGATTTGTAAAACTCATTAGGATGTCCTGAGGCCATGAAAGGTGCAATATAGGTAAAATTTCTTCTTTGTTGTGGATATGATAAACAAAAAAAAACTATGAGGGTTGTAATCACAGGTTAATTGGAAATGAATCATAAATGTTATCTATTTTGAAACATATTCTATTCTGATAAACTTTTCATTTCAAACTTTACTGAGAATAATAAATGATCAGAAATCTGTTATAGTGCAGTATATTGAACAATGGGCATAGGTGATAATGAAACATTTAGTGTGCAGCATGATTTAATCTGGTCAGGAACTGTCTGATCTGCTCCAGCTGGTCCATATGAGAAAGCTGAAGGTTCCCCATGATGCCCCCTCGTTGAAAGATTTCATCTTTATCAAGGTGTCATGGCATCCTGGGTACTCTTCAAATTTGTCTGCTCCAAGAAATCTTTCATTACCTTTTGCCCACTCCGTAATAATGTAGGCTACGATCATAGAATTCCTACAGTGTGGAAACTGGCCAGTCAGCCCATTGAGTCCACAATGACCATCCAAACAGCAGCCCGCCCAGACCCACCTGCCTACCTCATTCCTGTAACACTGCATTTCCCAAGCCTGTTCCATTTCCCTTCTTCTGAACTCTATCTCGGCTGTGGACCAGGTATATATGATGAGTGTAGTTTAGTGTTGATTGGTCGTCATGGATATTTCGGTTGAAGGATCTGTTTCAATGCTATATGACCCTATGACTCCCCATTCCATTCAATTTAAGAACAATGGAAAATGTTCTCGAAAGTGTGAACCATTTTCACAACTTGGGAGCCTCCTTTCCACAAAGGCAGACACAGATGATAAAGATTGTTGTCAGCTCCAGTATGCCAGCTCAGCCTTTGGCTGACTGAGAAAGGAGTTTTTGAGCACCAGTATCTCAAACCCGAGACTAGATTCACGGGTTGCTGGGTGGTTGTGTCGTCTGTCTTGCTCATACTGTTTCAGAGACTTGGGTCACCAACAACAGGCATCTCAAAACTCTGCAGAAATACCACCTTCTCAAGATCCTCCCAGTGATAAGGAAGGTAGTGCAATAGTAGCATCATAGCAACCCAGCTTACCCAGAATCCAGGTGCCAATCACTCAAAACCAGCTCCAATGGATGGGACATGTACGCCTGACGTGAAACTCTCATGAAACCTGCTCAACTCAGAATTCTGACACAGCAGAAGAATCCTGTGAGGGAAATGAGAACATCATAGACCTGTCCGCAGAGCTTTCCTGAAGAGCAGAAACACTTCTGCTGATTCATGGGAGATAATGACTGAGCAAAACGGAGAGGGTTGACTTGCGAAGCCACCGGACACCTCAAGAGAGTCCATTGGGGACGTAGACGTGAAGTCAAGGTGTCGGGGGAGCACACAATCCTCTAAAAAGCCCCTCTACCAAACCTTCAATCACCACCTGCCTTGCATGTGGCAGAGTCAGCAAGTCATGCATTGGACTAATCACCATCTCAGACCCCGTTGAATAGAGTGGAAGCAAGCAATTCCAAAAGGAGTGGTTCTGAAGAGGAAAATAAGGAGCAGTTAATCCCATGTTCTGGGTGAAGAAGAGCAGGAGCAGTCTGGTTCCCTCTTGACTAATCAGTTAATTCAATTGTAAGTGTTTTTTGGCAAGGTCAATCTCTGAAATGATGCACACCAGAGATAAATGGCATACTAGCGCAGAGGTTTAGCCATGAAACATAGCCAACTTGGACGCCTGGATTCTGGGTAAGCTGGGTCACTATGATGCTACATTGTCACTGGTTTGGGTGGATCTTAAGAAGGTAGTATTTCTTCTGGTGCAGCACGGTGGCACAGTGATTAACACTGCTGCCTCACAGCAACCGGGTTCAATCCCAGCCTCGGGCAACTGTCTGTGTGGAGTTTGCACATTCTCCCCGTGTCTGTTTGGCTATCCTCCGGGTGCTCTGTTTCTTCCAATGCTTTAATGAGTGTTGGAGTTGCAGTTTAGGTGAATTGGCCATGCTAAATTACCCATAGTGTTCAGGAATATGTAGGTTGGGTATATTATTCAAGGGTAAATGTCAGGGAATGGGTCTGTGTGGGTTACTCTTCAGAGGGTCAGTGTGGACTTGTGGGCCGAAGGACCTGTTTTCACACTGTAGGGATTCTATGATTCTATGAACTTGGATGAGGTGTCAATGTATGACAATGCCTCTAGAGTGGAGGCCAGTTCTGCTCGCCAAGCGTAAAGAAGGATCCTTGAGAAAATGTGGAGTGATTTACCAGAATGACTTCAAGGGTGATAGGTTTTATTTATAAATTTGAGTTAGAGGAGCTGAGGTTGTTCTCCTTGGAGCAAGGAGAGTTCTGAGAGAGATGTACAAGATAATGGCAGTTTTAATTAACTTTGTCAAAGGAAATTTCAATCATCAGCCTAGCAGTGGAATGGTTTATCAATGATACTTCCAAGTGGGAGGTCATGTTGCAGCTGTACAGGACATTGGTTAGGCCACTTTTGGAATATTGCATTCAATTCTGGTCTCCCTGTTATAGGAAGGATATTGTGAAACTTGAAAAGGTTCAGAAAAGATTTACAAGGATGTTGCCAGGGTTGGAGGGTTTGACCTATAGGGTGAGGCTGAATAGGCTGGGACTGTTTTCTTTGGAGCTGAGGGGTGACCTTATGGAGGTTTATAAAATCATGAGGGTCATGGATAGGGTAAAAAGACAAGATCTTTTCCCTGGGGTGGGGAGTCCAGAACAAGACGGCATAGTTTTAGGGTGAGAGGGGAAAGATATAAAAAGGACCGAAAAGGCAACCTTTTCATGCAGACGGAATGGTAGAGGCTGGTACAATTACAACATTTAAAAGGCATCTGGATGAGTACATGAATTGTTAGAGGGGTATGGGTCAAATGCTGGCAAAGGAGACAAGATTAATTTAGCATATCTGCTCAGCATGTTTGAGTTAGACCATAGGGTCTATGACTCTATGTCTTTATAAGTGCCACTTGCTCAGCAATAACCTCTTTACTGATGCTCACTGTCAATTCCACCAAGCCCACTCAGCTTGTGATTTCCTTCAAGACTTGGTCAAAACACAGACAAAAGAGTGAACTCCAGTGGCAAGGTGAAAGTGACTGCCCTTAACGTAAAGGCCGCAATTGACCGAATGTGGCATGGAAGAGCCTGAACAAAATTAGGGTCAATGGGAATTAGGGGGATGGCTCTATATAGGTTGGAGTCATCCCTGGCATAAAATCATTGTTAGAGGTGAATGATCTTACTCCAGAGACATGTCCACAGGAGTTCCCTAACCTTCTTCACCTTCGTTACCAATGGACATTCCTCCAATGTAGGGTCAGAAATGAGGATCTTCACTGACAATTATGCAGTATTCAGCACCACTGGTGACTCCTTAGATGCTGAAGCAGGCCAAATCTATATGCAGCAAGACCTGGACAAAATCTAGATTCGGGCAAATGAGTGGCAAGTAGCATTCATTCCAAGCAAGTGTCAGGCAATGACCAACTCCAACAAAAGTGTATCTGACCATCTCCCCTTCGCATTCAAATGTCTTTCTCATCACTGAATCCCCACTACCAACATCCTGTGTTATCATTGACAAGAAACTGGACAACACTAACCACAAAAGTTCTGTGGCCATGAAGGTAGGTAGGAGGCTAGGAATCCTGCAACCCACCAAAGCCCATTTATCATGTACAAGGCACAGTCACAAGTGTGATTGAATATTCCTCGCTTTCCTGGATGACAGCAGCTTCAATAGCAGTCACAAAGCTTGGCACCATCCAGGACAAAGCGGTCATCCTGATTAGCACCCCAAAAGCCACTTAAACATTGATGCACTCCACTACCGATACTCAGTAGCATTAGTATGTACTATCTGTAAGATACACTGCAGAAGTTCACTAAGACTCCTGAGACAGCATCTTCCAGACACATAAACATGACCAGTTTGAGGGACAAGGTTTCTGCAAGTTCCCCACCAAGCCACATGCCATTTTGACTCAGAAATATATGACTGGACCTTCAGTGTCACTGGGTCAAAATCCTGGACCTCCCTCCTTAACAGCATTATGGGTCTATCTACAAAACGTGGATTGGAGGCTTTCGAAAAGGTAGCTCAATATTATCTTCTTAGGGCAATTAGGAATGGGGAATAAATGTTGCTCCTGTCAGCGATGCCCACATCCATCAAAATAAATCACGGAAAAAAATAAATGTTATCAGATGAGGAAAATAAGCGGCTTTTGGGATTAGTCAGAGCAATGGGACTGACCTGATGGGCTCTATACAGAGCAGACATGGACTCAATGGGCTGAATGCTATCCTCAATGCAACGAATGTACGAATCCATAGCCATAAGATACTGAGAAGAGATATTGGATAAAATTGAAAATAATGAGTGTTTATATTTTATTGGCCAAATTGTTTTGGTGATTTTTATTTAAACTAGGTCATTACATGATTTACAGATATAAGTAATTGCTTTTAGATAAGCTAAAAGTACTTATTATTGAGTAAAACAACGATTATTTTTTGGGGCCTGTTCATGAAAACTAAGACTTCATTTTGATGGGTTAAGGTTACTGGATTGGTCACAGCTGTGGTTGAAATGGAAGCAGCTGAGTGAGGAGTCAGAGAGAAAATATTGGAACATTGCAAGGAGCTCAGAATTGCCACTTGTGATATAGCAGAGACACTATGACAAATACCTTTAGTCTTGCAAATTCAGCCCCTCGAGTCTGCTCCGCTATTTGATCATGGCTGGTATGTTTCTCAACCCCATGCTTCTGCTTTCTCCCCATAACACTTGATCCCCTAACCAGTCAAATACCTATCTATCTCTGTCTTAAATACACTCAATGTCTTGGTCACCACAGCCCTCTGCGGCAATGAATTCCACAGATTCACCACTCTCTGCCTGAAGAAATTCCTCCTCATCTCAATTCGAAAGGGTCGTCCCTTCACACTGAGGCTATGTCCTCATGTCTTAGTCTCTCCTACTAATGGAAACATCTTCTCCACATCCACTCTAAACAGGCCCCTCAGTATTCTGTAAGGTTCAGAAATGAGATCACAAGAGTCCAGAGACAGTATATTCCTGTTAGGGTCAAAGGAAAGGCTGGTAGGTGTAGGGAATGTAGGATGACGAGAGAAATTGAGGGTTTGGTTAAGAAAAAGAAGGAAGTATACGTCAGGTATAGACAAGATAGATCGAGTAAATCTTTAGAAGAGCAGTAGGAGTATACTTAAGAGGGAAATCAGGTTGGCAAAAAGGGGACTTGAGATAGCTTTGGCAAATAGGGCTAAGGAAAATCCAAAGGGTTTTACAAATACATTAAGGACAAAAGGGTAACTAGGGAGAGAATAGGGCCCTCAAAGATCGGCAAGGCGGCCTTTGTGTGGAGATGGGAGAGATACTAAATAAGCATTTTGCGTCAGTGCTTTCTGTGGAGAAGGTCATGGAAGATATAGAATGAGGGGAAATAGATGGCGATATCTTGAAAAATGTCCATATTACAGAGGACGAAGTGCTGAATGTCTTGAAACAGACTCAGCAGGACACATCCCCAGGACCTGATCAGGTGTACCCTAGAACTCTGTGGGAAGCAAAGGAAGTGATTGCTGGGCCTCTTGCTGAGATTTTTGTATCAGCTATAGTTACAGGTGAGGTGCCGGAAGACTGGAGATTGGCTGACATGGTTTATTTAAGAAAGGTGGTAAGTACAAGCCAGGGAACTATAGACCGGTGTGCCTGATGCTGGTGGTGGGGAAGTTGTTGGACGAAATCCTGAGGGACAGGATGTACATGTATTTGGAAAGGCAAGGACTGATTAGGGATAGTCAACATGTTTTTTTGCTTGTGAAATTATGTCTCATAAACTTGATTGAGTTTTTTTGAAAAAGTAACAAAGAGATTGATGAGGGCAGAGCAGTTGACGTGATCTGTATGGACTTCAGTAAGGCATTTGACAAGGTTCCTCATGGTCGACTGGTTAGCAAGGTTAGATCTCATGGAATACAGGGAAAACTAGCCATTTGGATACAGAACTGATTCAAAGGTAGAAGGCAGAGGGTGTTGGTGGAGAGTTATTAGACTGGAGGCCTGTGACCAGTGGAGTGCCACAAGGATCAGTGCTGGGTCCACTACTTTTCATCATAAATGATTTGGACATGAACATAGGAGTCAGTTTGCAGATGACACCAAAATTGGAGGTGTAGTGGACAGCGAAGAAGTTTACTTCAGAATACAATTGGATCTTGATCAGATGGGCCAATGGGCTAAGGAGTGGCAAGTGGAATTTGATTTAGATAAATGCAAGGTGCTACATTTTGGGAAAGCAAACCTTAGCAGGATTTATAAGCTTAATGGTAAGGTCCTAGGAAGTGTTGCTGAACAAAGAGACCTTGGAGCGCAGGTTCATAGCCCTTTGAAAGTGGAGTTGCAGATAGGTAGATAGTGAAGAAGGCATTTGGTCTGCTTTCCTTTATTGGTCAGAGCATTGAGTATAGAAGTTGAGACCTCATGTTACAGCTGTACAGGACGTTGGTTCAGCCACTTTTTGAATATTGTGTGGAAAGATGTGAAACCTGAAAGGGTTCAGAAAAGATTTACAAGGATGCTGCCAGGGTTGGAGGATTTGAGCTATAGGGAGAGGCTGAATAGGCTGGGGCTGTTTTCTCTGGAGCGTTTAAATTGTGTTCCTATCAGCTAAATTGCTAATATTTAGAGAGATACGTCATTTTAGAAAGAATAAGCAGAATTAAAAGAGATCAAACTGACAGCCCAAATGATACCCAGGTGTGGGTTCTTCTAGTAAGTGGGACAGGTGGTCAGTAAACCCATTCCTGTAATGTTGACCACTCATAAAGACTAGTTAAAGCCTCACACCGCAAGCATGGTGTGCAGTTTTGGTCTCCTCCTTCTTTGGAATTGAAAATGGTAAAATGAACGATAAACCTCATTAAAAGACACAATATTCTTCCAGGCTTGACAGGGTGAATATTTCCCCCTGAGGCTATTGAAGCAAGGGATGCAGTCTTAGAATAAGAGGCAGCCATTTCACACTGAAATAAGAAGGAATTACTTCATTCAGTGGGGGTGAATGTCTCCCTGTCCAAGAGAAATTCAGCATTGATATTGCTCAAGATAGAGATCAATAGATTTCTACTTTTTAAAACCATCAAGGGAAACTGCTACAAAGTGGGAGATCAGCCCATGATCTCACTGAGTGCTTGAGTTGGATCGAAGGGGTGAATGGCCTTCTCCTACTCCCATTTCTTAACTTCTTCAGTTCTAACACTTTTCATACCTTTAAGAGAGGTGAAGAGGGCAGGGCCAGAAAAAGTAATTAGCTCATTTGATTGGCTTCAGAATGAGGTAAGATACAGTAAAGGCAGAAAACCTCTTCCAAGTGGCTTTCAGCTCATTCTCATCAATAGTTTGCTTGGAATTACCAGATTCCTAGATGAGGATATCCCAGTAAACATTGTGTATCTGAAAGCTTTCAGAAAGCCTTTGGTACCTTAGCTCGCAATATTAGAGCAAAGAGCAATACAGCACAGGAACAGGCCATTCGGCCCTCCAAGCCTCTGCTGGCACATTTTGCCTTTCCATATTAAAGCTGTCTTCACTTACAGATTCCTCTGTTCCCTTCCTATTCATGTGTTTGTCCAGTTGCCTATTGAATGCTGTTATGGTGTGTGCTTCCACCCCCTCCTCTGGCAGCGTGTTCCAGGCACTCACCACCTTTTGTGTGAGAAACCTGCCTCACACGTATCTTTTAAACTTTTCCCTGCACCTTGAACCTGTGTACCCTAGTAATTGGACCCCCATCCCCCATCTGGGAAAAAGCCTCATTGTTTCCACTCTGTCCATGCCTTTCACAATCTTATAAACTATTAGGTTACCCCTCAGCCTCCTGCATTTCTGGAATGTCCAACAAGACGAGCACATACCACATTGTGGTTCACCAGCCACTGGAAGAGTTTTTGCACCACGGGTTGAGCCTAGAGTTAAATTCATGGTTAATTTGAGATGTTCAGCAGATATATCCTTAAAGCTCAATGCAGTAACAAAATGCAGTTGTAAGATAAACTTTAAACTTGGCAGTCTGGATTGTGAGTCCCAAGTCCAAACTCTCTCACAGTTTCTGCAAGAATTAGGAGATACTTATCAGGAACAAAGTGACACAGTTGTGAGAGTGCAAAGTATCAGGATAATGGGAACTGATGGTGTTTTATATTCATGGTTTATAGACCCTGCTTCTATACTCAACATTCAGATGGAAATCACGTTATTAAACTTACACAGAGGTCGAAATCTTCTGAACTAAAAATGAATCAACAATGATTTTGTTGTCTTTATGATATGAGATTAGGATCAAACATCATTAAAACCCTCTGGAACAGATTGCAAGGTTAGCATTAATATCTGCTGCATTTTCATTGCACCTGACTGACAGAGTTGGTCAGGAGCCATGGTGATCACTGAGGCAATGTGATTCAGAAAGAACAAGCCTGGCTGGACCTGGTGACTGTGGGTTAGCTGATCACAAATGATCTCCACAACAAGGGACAGAGAGTAAACTGTCTGAATTGAATTGAATTGAATTGAATTGAATTTATTGTCACCTATACCGAGGCACAGTGAAAAGCTTTGTCTTGCGAGCAATACTGGCAGATATTTAAGTAGCATAGATAAGTAAATAATAGGTAAACAGGAGCAAAAACAAAAACACAGATACAGGCGAATGTTAAGAGTTTGAGAGTCCATTCAGTATTCTAACAACAGTAAGGTATAAACTGTTTCAAAACCGACTGATGCGTGTGTTCAGGCTTCTGTACCTTCTCCTCGATGGTAGAGGTTGTAGAAAAGTATTGCCAGGGTGGGATGGATCTTTGAGAATGCTGGTGGCCTTTCCTTGACAGCGGGCCTGGTAGATGGATTCGATAGATGGGAGGTTGGCCTTTGTGATTGTCCGGGTCGAGTTCACCACTCTCTGTAACTGTCTCCGGTCTTGAATGGTACAGTTGCCATACCAAGTAGCAATACATCCAGACCGAATGCTTTTGATGGTGCACCTATAAAAGTTGGCAAGGGTTTTCGCCTTCATGTCAAATTTCCTCAGCTGCCTGAGGAAGAAGAGACATTGTTGGGCCTTTGTAACCAGTGCGTCCACATGAGGAGTCCAAGAAAGCATGTTGTGTATGACCACTCCCATAAATTTGACATTCTCCACTCGTTCCACCTCTGTGCTGTTAATGTGTAGGGGGGGGCATGAGTAACATCCCGCCGAAAGTCAATAATGAGTTCCTTGGTTTTGCCAGCATTGAGAGCTAGGTTGTTCTCAGTACACCATTTTTCCAGATCTAGACCCTCTGTAACATCATCTGAAAACACAGAGTTACTTTTCAATGCCTCACTTCCATCTCTCTCAGTCTTTGACTGTCGCTAAATTATCACATTACTTGACCAACATCCAACATAGGGAGAGCAGAAATTTCCTCCAATTAAATACTGGGAAAACTGAGATGATTGTTTTCATTCCCCATCACAACTCTGTTTCCTCATGCCCTACTTCATCCATCTCCCTGATAACTGTCTGGGACTAAATCTGACAGCTTGCAAACCCAGTGCCAGATTTGACTCTGAAACCTGTTTCTCTGTTCACTGCCAAACCTTCACAAAGGATTTTTCCAACTCTCCAACATCGCTTGACTTGACCTCTCTCAGCTCTCTCTGGAATCATCTCTCATGCCTCTGTGCCACCAGAGTCGATTATTCTAATAATAATTATAATTATTAGAATGTATTATTCTAATACCTTCATGACTAGTCAGCCATTTTCTACCGTCTACTAGCTTAGATTCCCTACAGTGTGGCACAACAAGTCCACACCAACCTCCGAAGAGTAACCCACCCAGACCTATTTCCTAACACTATGGGCAATTTAAGATGGCCAATTCACCAGAGCTAAACATCTTTGGACTGTGGGAGGAAACCAGAGGAAACCCACGCAGACACGGGGAGAATGTGCAAACTCCACACAGACAGTCGCCTGAGGTTGGAATCGAACCTGGGACCCCAGTGCTTTGAGGCAGCAGTGCTAACCACTGAGCCACCGTGCCGCCCCAACTAACCTCGTGGTCATCCAAACCCTGTTGCTTGTGTCCTTTCTCGCATCAAGTCCCCTATCACCTGCTCGCTAACTTAGGTTGACACCAGGTAAATAAGAACCTTGACTTGAAAATTGTCATTCTTATTATCAAATCCTGCTCACTGTTTCTGTGAGCTCCTCCAGCCCCTTAACCCTCTATGCTGTCTATAGTCACCTAAGTCTGACTTCAATGTTCTTCACTCAACTTATTGGTGACCACCATAAAGCAACAACAACAATTTGCATTTATGCAGCGTCTTTAAATTCAAATGTAACTCCTTCACTAGCACCTTCCAAACTCATGACCCCTACCAGCTAGAATGGAAAAGGCAGCAGATATGTGGGAAAATCTGCAAGTTGCTCTTCAAGACACAGTATTAGAAATAAGTTACCATTCATTTAGTGTTGTTGGGTCATCATTCTGGAATTCTCTCCCTTTGGGCATTGTGGGGCTATCTACAGCACATGGACTACAGTGGTTCAAGAATGCAACTCACCACCACTTCTCAAGGGCAACTAGGGACAAGCAATTAATGTTGGCCCAGCCAGCAATGCCCACATCCCAGGAGTGAATAAAGAGAAGTGTAATTTCCCTGTCATTAGGTCAAAATCCTTTCCTTAACAGCATTGTGGATCTACCTCCAGCATATGGACTATAGCAGCTCAATACAGAAACTCAACACCACCTTCTCAAGGGCAATTCAGGATGGACAATGAATGCTCACCCATCCCAAGAATGAACATACGTTTAAAAATTGCAGATAGTGGAACTAATGCAGGGAGAGATCTTCTCCCTTCATCTCTCTCTCTCTTTCTCGAGAGAGAGGGATCTTATCAAATGTTGGATTGTGAGAAGGTTTGAAAGAGAAAACGTGGAGTAAAGGTGGAGGGTTCAGAGGAATTTCCTCACTGTAGGACTAAGGCTGTTAAAGGCCTTTCACCAAAGGTGAGGCAGAAGGTGAAGTTTATACAGAAGACTGTTCCCAGTGGACTGAAGGATTAAAGAGAGGAGTACTGAGTGGAGAGATGGAGCAAGACAACAGGGAACAGAGTACATCTGGACTTCATGCGATTGAAGTCACTACAAAGCAGAGGTCTTTTTTTATTAAATTCACTTGTGGGATGGGGTCTTCGCTGGCTGGGCCAACATTTATGGCCCATGTCTAATTACCCATCATTCTCCATGTTTATTTCTCTCAGTCAACGGGCATGAAAACTGACATCTAAACTCCCAGCATCCATTTCACACCATCACGCGAGTGTCGCTCAGTGAATTTAACTGGAGCGAATTGCTGGCAGACAGAATGTATTGAGGGACACAGCACAGTCACACAGGAGCAGGTAAGGAGGAACGTGCAATAAAGGGTAAAAACTAACGCAGCTTAGAAAACCTATTTAACTTGATAGCATCTAAATATTCCAGCTTGAAGTATTTAATTGAATGAGGTTCCCAGGCACAGAGTGTACCTGCTTGGGCTACAGTTGTTTGGCACTTGATGGATTCTGTAATAATCCATTAATTTTTTGGAGCCATGCATGTGAGTATTTCTCAGATGGTGCACAGATATTGGCCACTGTTGAAACAAAAGAAAGAGTACATTCCAGTTTTTTCTTTTTCCTTCTGCTTTTTTTCCCAATCAATCCGATACTGGATATTGTTTCATCACATCAGTAAATTTGTAAGTAAGCTAAAGGCTGTGTTTGTCACTGGAATTTCTCTTAACATGAATATGTTCTCACCTTTATTCAATTC
>NC_057747.1:4211960-4254643 GCF_004010195.1 Chiloscyllium plagiosum
TACTTCACACTCTCGCTCACTGTGGCAATGTGATCCACATTACACACTCTTGCTCACTGTGACAGTTTGAGCCACATTACACACTCCCACTCACTGTGACAGTATGAGCTACATTATTGCACTCACTCAGTGTGACAGTGTGAACCACATTACACACTCTCACTCACTGTGGCAGTGTGATCCAAATTGCACACTCTCGTTCACTGTGACAGTGTGAGCCACATTACACTCTCTCTCTCAATGCGACAGCGTGAGTCACATTACACACTCTCACTCACTGTGACAGTGTGAGACACATTACACACTCTCGCTCACTGTGATAGTGTGTACCACATTACATACTCTTGCTCACTGTGACAGTGTGAGACACATTAAACACTCTCACTCACTGTGACAATGTTAACCACATTACACACTCTCACTCACTGTGACAGTGTCATCCTCATTTCACACTCTCGCTCACTGTGGCAGTGAGATCCACATTACACACTCTTGCTCAATGTGATTATTTGAGCCACATTACACACTCTCACTCACAGTGACAGTGTGAGCCACATTACACACTCTCTCTCACTGTGACAGTGTGAGCCACATTATATACTCTCTCTCACTGTGGCAGTGTGATCCACATTACACACTCTCACTCACTGTGACAGTGTCAGCCACATTACACTCTTGTGCTCAGTTTGTGAGTTTGAACCACATTGCACACTCTCGCTGACTTTGACAGTGTGAGATACATTTCACACTCTCACTCACTGTGATAGTATAAGCCACATCACACACTCTCGGTCACTGTGACAACGTGAGTCATATTATACACTCTCACTCACTGTGATAGTATAAGCCACATCACACACTCTCGGTCACTGTGACAACGTGAGTCATATTACACACTCTCACTCACTGCAACATTGTGAGCCACATTACGCACTCTCACTCACTGTGACAGTGTGAGCAACATTGCACACTAGTGCTCAATGTGAAAGTGTAAACCACATTACACACTCTCACTCATTGTGACAGTGTGAGCCCCATTACAGACCCTCACTCACTGTGACAGTGTGAGTCACATTACACTCTCTCGCTCACTGTGACAGTGTGAGCCACATTACAGGCTCTCACTCACTGTGGCGGTGTGATCCATACTTCACACTCTCGCTCACTGTGGCAGTGTGATCCACATTACACACTCTCACTCACTGTGACAGTTTGAGCCACATTACACACTCTCACTCACTGTGACAGATGAGCTACATTATTGCACTCACTCAGTGTGACAGTGTGAGCCACATTACACACTCTCACTCACTGTGGCAGTCTGATCCACATTTCACACTCTCACTCACTGTGGCAGTGTGATCCAAATTGCACACTCTCGTTCACTGTGACAGTGTGATCCACATTACACACTCTCACTCACTGTGACAGTGTGAGTCACATTACACACTCTCTCTCAATGCGACAGTGTGAGTCACATTACACACTCTCACTCACTGTGACAGTGTGAGCCACATTACACACTCTCGCTCACTGTGACAGTGTGTGTCACATTACACACCCATGATCACTGTGACAGCGTGAACCACCTTACACACTCTCACTCACTGTGAATGTGATCCACATTAAACACTCTCGCTCACTGTGACAGTGTGTGACACATTACACACTCTCGCTCACTGTGATAGAGTGTACTACATTACATACTCTTGCTCACTGTGACAGTGTGAGCCACATTACACACTCTCACTCACAGCGACAGTGTGAGTCACATTAAACACTCTCACTCACTGTGACAATGTTAACCACATTACACACTCTCACTCACTGTGACAGTGTGATCCTCATTTCACTCTCTCGCTCACTGTGGCAGTGAGATCCACATTATACACTCTTGCTCAATGTGATGATTTGAGCCACATTACACACTCTCACTCACTGTGACAGTGTGATCCACATTACACACTCTCACTCACTGTGACAGTGTGAGCCACATTACACTCTTGTGCTCAATTTGTGAGTTTGAACCACATTGCACACTCTCGCTGACTTTCACAGTGTTAGCTACATTTCACACTCTCACTCACTGTGATACTATAAGCCACATCACACACTCTCGGTCACTGTGACAACGTGAGTCACATTATACACTCTCACTCAGTGTGACAGTGTGAGCCACATTACGCACTCTCACTCACTATGACAGTGTGAGCAACATTGCACACTAGTGCTCAATGTGGCAGTGTAAACCACATTACACACTCTCGCTCATTGTGACAGTGTGAGCCCCATTACAGACCCTCACTCACTGTGACAGTGTGAGCCACATTACACTCTCTCGCTCACTGTGACAGTGTGAGCCACATTACATTCTCACTCACTGTGACAGTGTGAGCCTATTTACACACTCACGCTCACTGTGACAGTGTGAACAACATTACAAATTCTCGCTCAGAGTGACAGTATGAGCCACATTATTGCACTCACTCACTGTGACAGTGTGAGCCACATTACACGCTCTTGCTCACTGTGGCAGTTTGATCCACATTTCACACTCTCACTCACTGTGGCAGTGTGATCCACCTTACACACTCTTGCTCACTGTGACAGTGTGAGCCATATTACACACTCTCACTCACTGTGGCAGTGTTATCCACATTTCACACTCTCGCTCACTGTGACAGTGTGATCCACATCACACACTCTCGCTCACTGAGACTATGTGAACCACATTACACACTCTCGCTCACTGTGACAGTGTTAGCAACATTGCACACCCGTGCTCAATGTGAAGTGTGAAATACTGTGACACTCCAGCCACCTCCAGCATCTGCAGACCTCACTGTCTCACAGTCAGAGTGTGTACTGCGACTCAGACTGTCACGGTAAGTGTGTAATGTGACTCACACTGTCAGAGTGAACACACTGTGACAGTGTAAGTCACATTTCACACTTAATCACTGTGACAGTGTGAGTAATATTACACACTCGCTCATTCTGACAGTGAGTCACATTTCACATTTTCTCACTGTGTCAGTGTGAGTCACAGTACACGCTGTCAGTGTGACGTGAGCGGCATTACACACTCACTCACTCTGCCAGTGTCAGCAACATTACACACTCATGCTCACTGTGGCAGTGTGAGTCACATTACACACTGTCATTCACTGTGACAGTGTGAGTCACATTACACACTCGCTCACTCTGACAGCGTGAGTCACATTACACACTCACTCACTGCCAGTGTTCAGCAATATTACACACTCTCACTGTGACTGTGTGACACATCTTACATGCTTGCAAACTGTGATAGTGCGTGTCACATCACACACTCATTCACTGTAACAGTGTGTGTCACACCACACACTCACTCACTGTAACAGTGCGTCACATCACACCCTCACTCACTGTAACAATGTGAGCCACATTTCATATTCTCATTCACTGTGACTGTGTGTGTCACATCACACACTCACTCACTGTAACAGTGTGAGCCACATTTCACACACTCACTCACTGTGACTGTGTGACACATTTTGCACACTGTGACACTATGAGTTAATTACACACATCAAGGACAGTATAACAGTGGCTGAAAGAACATTTGACGAGGATTCGTCCACTGAGGTGGTATGGGCTGAGGTTAGAAACAGGAGAGGAGAGGTCACACTGCTGGGAGTTCCAGGGATGTGGAGGAAGAGGATCAGCAAATCGATTCTGGGTAGGAGTGAAAGGAACAGAGTGGTCATTATGGAGACTTTAACTTCCCCAACATTGACTGGAAATGCTATGACTCTAGGACGTTGGATGGATCAGTTTTTGTCCAATGTGTGCAGGATTGTTTCCTGACACAGTATGTCGAAGGCCATGGTATACATGGACTTAAGTAAAGCCTTCGATAAGGTTCCACGTGGTTGACTGTTGGAGAAAATACAGAGGCATGCGATTGAGGGTGAGTTAGCAGTTTGGATTAGAAACTGGCTTTCTGTACATGGTGATTGATGGAGAATATTCAGCCTGGAGTCCGGTTACTAATGGTGTGCCACCAGGATCTGATTTGGGACCACTGCTGTTTGTCATTTTTATAAATGACTCGGTTGCAGGCATAGGTGGATGGGTTAGTAAGTTTGCAGATGACACTAAAGTCGGTGGACAGTGTGGAGGAATGTTGCAGGTTGCAGGGGGACTTGGATAAACTGCAGAATTGGGCTGAGAGGTGGCAAATGGAGTTCAATGCAGCTAAATATGATGTGATACACTTTGGGAAGAATAACAGGAAGGCAGAATACTGGGTCAATGGAAAGATTCTTGGTAGTGTGGATGTGCAGAGGGGTTTTGGAGTACATGCATCCAGATCCCTGAAAGATGTCACCCAGGCTGATAGTGCTGTTAAGAAGGCACATGGTGTGTTAGGTTTCATTGGTAGAGGGATTGAGTTCCGGAGCCGCAATACCATACTGCAACTACACAAAATACTAGTGCGGCCTCACTTGGAATATTGTGTACAGTTCTGGTCGCCCCATTACAGGAAGGATGTGGAAGCATTGGAAAAGGTGCAGAGAAGATTTACCATGGTGTTGCCTGGTCAGGAGGGAAAGCCTTATGAGGAACGGCTGAGAGACTTGGGTCTGTTCTCATTGGAAAGAAGAAGGCTACAGGGGACTTGATAGAGACATACAAGACGATTAGATAGGCTAGACAGTGAAAGTCTTTTTCTGAGGATGATGATGTCAGCGTGTACAAGGGGGCATAACTACAAATTGAGGGGTGATAGATTTAAGGTAGATATCAGAGGCAGGTTCTTTACTCAGAGAGTGGTAAGGGCATGGAATGCCCTACCTGCTAATGTAGTTGACTCATCCACATTAGAGAGATTTAAACATTCCTTGGATAAGCACATGGATGATGATTAGATTAGATTAGATTACTTTACAGTGTGGAAACAGGCCCTTCGGCCCAACAAGTCCACACCGACCCGCCGAAGCGCAAACCACCCATACCCCTACATTTACCCCTTACCTAACACTATGGACAATTTAGCATGGCCAATTCACCTGACCTGCACATTTTTTTTGGACTGTGGGAGGAAACCGGAGCACCCGGAGGAAACCCACGAAGACACGGGGAGAATGTGCAAACTCCACACAGTCAGTCGCCTGAGGCGGGAATAGTGGGATAGTGTAGGGGGATGGACTTAGATTAGTTCACAGGTCGGCGCAACATCGAGGGCTGAAAGGCCTGTTCTGCACTGTATTGTTCTATGTTCTATCACTCACTCTGACAATGTGAGCCACATTACACACCTCACTCTGTCAATGTGAGTTACATTTCACAATATCTCTCGCTATGACTGTGACACATGTTACACACTTGCACTCTGTGACAGTGTGAGTCACATTACACACTCATTTTGACAGAGTGAACCACATGAAATACTCACTCACATAACAGTGTGAGTCACATTACACACTCATTCACTGTGACAACGTGAGCCACATCACACACTTGTTCACTCTGACAGTGTGAGTCACATTACACACTTACCGTGACAGTCTGAGTCGCAGTACACACTCTGACTGTGAGACAGTGAGGTCTGCAGATGCTGGAGGTCAGAGTTGCGAGTGTGCTGCTGGAAAAGCACAGCAGTTCAGGCAGCATCCAAGAAGCAAGAAAATGGACATTTCAGGCAGGAGCCCTTCTTCAGGATGTCTCATTCCTGATGAAGGGCTCTGGCCTGAAACATCGATTTTCTTGCTCCTCGGATGCTGCCTGATCTGCTGTGCTTTTCCAGCACCACACACTCTGTCTGTGACAACATGAGCCACATTACATACTCACACACTCTGCCAGTGTCAGCAATTACACACATACACACACACATAATGACAGTGAGTCACATTACACATTCACTGTGACAGTGTGAGTCACATTACACATACACACACTGTGACAGTGTAAGTCACATTACACACTCACTCACTGTGACAGTGTAAGTCACATTACACACTCACTCACTGTGACAGCATGAGTAGCATTACAGATTCAGTCACTGTGACAGTGTGAATCACTTTGCACACTTGCTCACTGTAACAGTGTGAGCCACATTTCACTCTCACTCAGATAGTGTGAGTCACATTTCACATTTATTCTCACTGTGACTGCATGACACATATTACACATTGCACACTGTGACAGTGTGAGTTACATAATACATTTGCTCACTCTGACAGTGAGTCACATTACATATTCTCACTGTTATTTTTTTTAATCATATTACACAAATTCTCACTGTGACCGTGTGACACATAAGACACACTTGTGCACTGTTCCAGTGTGAGTTATATTATGTACTCACTCACTGTGACAGCGTGAGCCATATTACACACTCACTCACTGAGACAGTGTGAGTAACATTACACACTCACTCACTGTGACAATGTGAGCCGCATTACACACTCACTCACTTTGACAGTGTGGTCACATTTCACAGTGACAGTTACACATGTTACACACTCACTCACTCTGACAGTGTGAGTCACATTTCACACTGTCACTCTGACAGTGTAACTCACATTACACGCTCACTTACTTTGACAGTGTGAGTTACATTACACATTCTCATTGTGACAGTGCAAGATACATTACATACAGCTCACTGAGACAGTGTCAGTCACATTACACACTCGCTTTCTGCAACAGAGTGAGTAACGTTATACATTCACTCACTGTGACAATGTGAGCCACATCACACACTCTCCCTCACTGTGACAGTGTGACCTACATTACACACTCTCGCTCACTGTGAAAGTGTGAGCCACATTACACACTCTCACTCACTGTGACAATGTGATCCACATTACACACTCTCGCTCACTGTGACAGTGTGAGCCACATTACAAACTATTGCTCACTGGGACAGTGTGAGTCACATTACACACTCTCGCTCACTGTGGCAGTGTGAGCCACATTACAAACTATCGCTCACTGGGACAGCGTGAGAGACATTACACACCCTCGCTCACTGTGATAATGTGAGTCACATTACACACTCTCGCTCACTGTGACAGTGTGAGCCACATTACAAACTATCGCTTACTGTGACAGTGTGAGTCACATTACACACTCTCACTCACTGTGATAGTGTGAGTCACATTACAAACTATCGCTCACTGGGATAGTGTGAGTCACATTACACACTCTTGCTCACTGTGACAGTGTGAGTCACATTACACACTCTCGCTCACTGGGACAGCGTGAGGGACATTACACACCCTCGTTCACTGTGACAGTGTGAGTCACATTACACACTTTAGCTCACTGAGACAGCCTGAGGGACATTACACACCCTCGCTCACTGTGATAGTGTGAGTCACATTACACACTCTCGCTCACTGTGACAGTGTGAGCCACATTACAAACTATCGCTCACTGTGATAGTGTGAGGAACATTACACACTCTCGCTTACTGTGACAGTGTGAGCCACATTACACAGTCTCGCTCACTGTGACAGTGTGAGCCACATTACACACTCTCGCTCACTGTGACAGTGTGAGCCACATTACACACTCTTGCTCACTGTGACAGTGTGAGCCACATTATAAACTATCGTTCACTGTGACAGTGTGAGTCACATTACACACTCTCGCTCAATGTGACAGTGTGAGTCATATTACACCCCCTGTCCCCCGCTCACTGTGACATTGTGAGCCACATTACACTCTCTTTCACTCGGTTAATATGAATCTATTACACACTCTATCACCAGGTAGTGTTAGGCAGGTTCCTCCCTTTTATTCGAATAGAGTGTTCCAGATTACGCCTTTCACTCGAGTAGTGTGAACCTATTACACACTCTAACAGGATATTAGTGTGAGCTCATTACACACTGAGAATGGCATGTGATGAATTGCTCCAATGGAGAGCCAGCACAGGCAGAATGTATCAAATGATATCCTTCTGTGCTGCTGCCATTCTGTGATTTTGTGAAATAGGGCTGTGGCAGGTTCTGGTTGGGTCCCATGATGGTTCAGGGTTATCCAACATCTTATATCCAGTGAACTCGAGCGGAAAAGGATCATGAGCCCAGGATGGCACCACTGTCCTTCTTGTGCTGTGACTGGGTGATCTAGTTGGCGGGGTAATTGGATCTGCCACGCCTTACAGCTGAATGTTTCTGGGGTTTGACAGACACTGGGCGTATCAAAGCTCATAAATCATTGTTAAATCCACCTCCCACCAACTCAATACGGTTTGCCAACAGTCACTTTAGTTCAGAGTAATTCATTTGACAAGAAGCATTTGGAATGATGTTGAGCAACGGGATCAGCTGCTCATTGAAATGGAAGAGTCCATGAGGGATCAGGCCATCATTAAACCCACACGGACCAAACCCAAACACACTCCCTATCATTGTATACCAAGGCTCTGTATCTAAGCACTGCTCTCACAAGGATAGATTCTCTGTGCCACAGTATCTTCAGGGGAGATTGATATTTTTCGGATTGATTTTAATCTTCATTACTATCTTGTTGTTAAATGGATGCCCCATATCATGGTCATATACTCTTTAACTTGCATTAGTCACTTAGGTTGCTGCTAAGTGTTCAACCTCAGAATGCTTTTAGGTTTGAGTTTCACAACAGAGGCCTGTAAACATTCATTCAGATTGAAGGATATTGTTAAACTCGATAGGGTACAGAAAAGATTTGCAAGGATGTTGCCAGGACTGAAGGGTTTGAGCTATAGGGAGAGGCCGGAGAGGCTGAGGCAATTTTCCCTAAAGTGTCAGAGGCTGAGGTGTGATTTTATAAAACCACCAGGAGCACAGATAAGATGATTAACCAAGGTCTGTTCCTCAGGGGAGGGGATTCCAAAACTGGGAAGTGAGAGTGGAAAGATTTAAAGGGGACCTGAGGGATACCTTTTTCATGTAAAGGGTGATGCGTGTATGGATCGAGCTGTCAGCGGAAGTGGTAGAGGCGGGGTATAATTACAATAATTCATTATAATAGTTAAAAGCCATTAGTACAGCTACATGGATAGGAAAGGTTTGCAGGTAAATGGGCCAAACACAGGCAAACGGAGCTCGTTCAGCTTAGCTACCTGGTCAGCATGGACGAGTTGGACTGAAAGGTCTGGATGACTCAATTACTTTATTTCAATGCTGAGGCAATGCTACACCTGCAGATGTATTTTCTCCATCAGTCATGGGCTGGACCACTATTTAGTGCCTCTCCCTAATTACTCTGGAGAAGATGGTGGGTGAGCTGTCTTTCTTGTCCATGTGTTGTAGATAGACCCTCAAAACAGTCTTCACACGGAGCCATCAAACTGAGGCCCCTCTCGGGAGGGAAACAAAGGTCTGTATGTCATAGTCAAAGGAAAGCTTAAAGAGTTTTTCCAAAGTTGTGATCAGTGTGTTTGCATCACTGAACACACCTTCCACCCCAAGTAACACTGCTTGGGGAAACTTGCTATGATCCCTATGTGACAATATCCACTGCATTTCAAATTACTTTATTGGTTTCAGGGGAGATGTTCAACACAAAAACAGACGCTTTAATCCAACCATGCTGACCAGATATCCTAAATTAATCTAGTCCTATTTTTCAGCATTGGCCCATATCCCATGGTGGCACAGTGGTTAAAAGTGCTGCCTCACAGCACCAGAGACCCGGGTCAATTCCTGCCTCAGGCAACCATCTGTGCAGCGTTTGCATGTTCTCCCCATGTCTGCGTGGGTTTCCTCTGGGTGCTTGGGTTTCCTCCCACAATCCAAAGATGTGCAGGTTAGGTGGATTGGCTATGACAAATTGCCCGTAAGTGTTAGGTGAAGGGGTAAATGTAGGGGAATGGGTCTGGGTGGGTTGCTCTTCAGAGGGTTGGTGTGGACTTGTTGGGCCGAAGGGCCTGTTTCCACACTCTAAGTAATCTATCTAAATCTAAACCCTTCTTATTCATATACCCAAGCAGGTGCCTTTTAAATGTTGTAATTGTACCAGCCTCCACCACATCCTCTGGCAGCTCATTCCATACACGTTCCACCCTCTGTGTGAAAAAGTTGCCCCTTAGGTCACTTTGATACCTTTCCCCTCTCCCTTAAACCTATGCTCTCTAGTTTAGGACTCCCCTACTCTGGGGAAAAGACCTTGACTATCCATGGCCTACATGATTTTATAAACTCTATGAGATCACCCCCTCAGCCTCTGACGCACCAGGGTAAGTAGCCCCAGCCTATTCAGCCTCTCCCTATAACTCAAACCCTCCAACCCTGGCAGGTTTTTCAAACCCTCTCAAGTTTAACAACATCTTTCCTATAGCAGTGCTATATAAATGCAGGCTTACCTCCTTTGTGTGAGAGGTGTAAACATTGCCAGGGCTCAATGAAACATGTATTGAGGTCCTGTGTCACTTCCAACCCACCAGGAACATTCCGGTGGGATGTGCATTCTGCTGTGATGTTGAAAGGCATGAAACTTGAATTGCCCTGCTGCTTTAAATTTTCAGTGTAACTAACGTTTCATTCCACTAGGGGCTGTACTTCTGTCTTCCAGTCACATCTCACAGAGCTCAGGATCACCACAGAGCACGTCAGGGTAATTTTATCAGCAGTTACTGTGATTTTCTCCCCAAATCCATAGAAAACCCTGGTCCGTGTTTCCCAGCACGAGAGGGTACATCTCACAGTGTTGAACAACAGTGTGACGCTGTGTTTAGTTTATAATCAGTGAGCCCTGAGCTCCCCAGGGGGAGAACCATCATAGTTAAGTGAGCAGAATGCTCAATGTCCATCCCATTAATCGATAGTCATGGTCAATATCATTATAGTTTGTTCATATCAGCATCAGCGCACCTTAATGATCCCATACTCAGCATTCTCCAACTTGACCTGTCGCCCCATCATTGAAAATGGGATCAAAATTGTTAGGTGGCTTGCACACAGACCTGATGGGCCGAAGGAGCTTTTTTTCTGTGACTCTGTCACAAAGACCACTTTGCTTCCACCTCCATAATATTGCTTGAGCAAGTCTTTATTAAAATCCCTCTAACAGTGGGTAGCATCTGCCCGTTGACCCCTTCCCTTTTTTCCTTCCCCAACGCTGAAGCGTACCATCCCCACAGTGCCTCCATTTTAAAAGTCCCGGTGTTTAGCCTCTTCCTGGCCTTGCCCCAATCTGAAAATTCCTTGTTCATCTGACCCCGGCCTCCTCGGCCTTGCCTTAGGCAGCTTTTCCCAAGCCAACCCTCGTTCCCTGAAATCCTTTTCCCAAATCACTTCCAGAGTTCCCCTTGCCCCCTCCGAAGGCAAAAAGGGGTTGAACGTACAAAGACAGCTCCAGGACAGGCAAAAGCAGGCTTTGGGCTCTGAATCCTATTAATGATTTGGCCTTTGTTGCCGTGTGTGAGAGCCAATTCGTCGCAGAGAACGCTCCCATCACACGATGGTATGATAATGACTCATAACTTATTTTGGGTGCTGCTTGAGCGATGAATGCTGGCTATCGGAAGATCAAACCTACAGTTCTTGAAATCTCCAGCTTCTTTTATAACCGACCTGCTCAAAGACGTTATCACACATCTCTGCTGCAGGTGGGATTTGAACCTGGGCCTCCTGATCAGAGGTAGGAACACTACCACTGCACCACAGGGGCCCCTTAACAAGCACCGTTTTAAACAACCAGTTTAGACATGCAGCTGGGAGACGGGGCCCCTGAACCCCAATGTCCTGACTCAAAGGTAGGACTATTACAGAATTGCTACGGCATAGAAGGAGGCTATTCGGCCCATTGTGCCGGCACGGTTCTGTTCCCAATTTCCTGCTTTTCCCCCATTTCCATGCACTCCATTTCTATCCAACAATCATCCAATGCCCCCTAATGTGTCTCAGTTGAAGCCACCTCCTCCACATTTCCAAGCATTGCATTCCACACCCTAACAGCGAGCCCATTGCGTGAAAAAGGTTTGTTTTTTTTCTCACATTGCCCATGCTTTGCTTGCACATCACTTCAAACCTACGCCCCGTTGTTCCTTCTCTCTTTCCTGAGTAGGTTCTCCCTGTCGACCCCATCCAGTCCACTCATGAGTTTGGGAGCCTCTATCAAATGCACCAGTGCGCTGTCAGAGCGCCCCCCTCCACCCTGCCCCAGGTGGATTTTCTCAATCCCACCTGAGAGAGCCAACAGAGCTTCACTCCAATGACTCATCTGAAAGATTTGGTGGATTTCTTGAGGAACATAAAGCAATTGCAAAGCAACCATGTCACCAGGACATTGACCACGGATCCATTTTTTCTAAGGGCATATAATTCTATTTGCCTGACAATAGGATATTCATTTGATAACAGAATGGAAAGGATAAGGTGGGATCCTTTGGCTGGTTTGTTCTCATCGTACACATTATACAAGTCTTCCTCTGGTGACTCTGGCTGGAGAGCTGAGGAGTTGGCCCTCCCCTCTGATCTCAGCGCTCATTAGATTCCTGGGACCAAGCTAACTGCGGTGCAGCTGTAATACTGAAGTATTAAAAGGGTCAGGAGGCCTTTGAGAGGCCTCAGTCTGAACTGAAGTCCTCGTCGGCCTAGCCACCCATAAACCTGGTCTTCTTGCCCTTAACAAAGATGCGGACCGTTGGCTTTAATCTCTCTTCTGTTTTACAACTGACCCTGCACCCCACACACGCCCTTCCTGTATTCAGTGTGGTTTATGATCTGAAACTCTGGAAGGGTGGGGGGAGCTGTGTGGAGTGAGAGGTAGTGGGCCGCATCTCAAGGCCCAGAGGCCTAGGTTGATTGAACATCCAGACCGGCAACTCAATACATTAATCGCTATTTCTTTGTTGTGCAGTCCTGCTGTAACAAAACAGACCTTCTGGTCAAGGGCCACATGCAGTAAATCCTAGAGTGTTCCCAAGTACATGTTTTATTGTGTTTGGTAAAGGAGGAAACTTTATTGATTTCTCACACACACACACACACACACACAAACACATATACACACACACCGATCTCCCACAGGCTCGAACACGTACAGGACAATGATTAATGTTTCCCTTTAGAAAATAGAAATTATATGAAATAAATTAAACTACTGCGGCAGCAAATTGAAAAATAAGGATGTAAATGAGGTTTGAATACTTAATATCTTATGAAGAAAAATAGTCAATGAGGCCAAAAAATGATGAGGGTTTTCCACAAAAACATAAATTTAACTCTAATGACTTAGTTCAGTTAGACAGTGCAGCCCTACGTTAAGTGTCAATGCTGCGGTTTACCCTTTAAGATTCGAGCATAACCAAAGCAGGCAAATAGGAAGCCAAAAAGAATAGACAAGGGGGCAGAGCTGCACACAGAGTGGCTCTATTGAATAGAGCATTATCTCTAAATAAATGGTTGTAGGTTCAATCCCACAAGGCTTGAATATAAATCCCACATTGTTACCGAGAAGGTGTTGCACTGTCAGAGGTTTCGCTTGGCAGATGTGGCCTAGAAGTTGAAGTTTCGACTGCACTCCCATCAGAAAATGCCCCATGGCTAGTTTCAAAGCAGAGTGACGTGGTTCTGTGTATGAACCTGGACAACATACATCTTGCAACCAGCACCAACTTATCCAGCCTTTCCCACATTGCTGTTTCTAGGGAAAGGCTGTTGCATTTCTTCCACTGACGTCTTCACACGTTCCAAATGACTTGTTCTGAAAGTGGCTTGGGATTTTAAAAAGAATTGTTCAACGGATGTGGGTGTCACAGGCTAGCCCATGCTAACTACCTGTTCTTAATTGCCCATAAGAAGATGTTGGTGAGCTGCTTTCTTAAACCGTGGTAGAACTTGGAATGTGGCGGTATCCACAATGGTGTTAGGAAGGAGGTTTTAGGATTTGACCCTGGGACTGTGAAGGAACAGCAGGGATATATTTCCAAGTCAGGACAATATGTCACCCCCAGGAACACTGGCAGAGGTTGGTGATCCCTGGGCATTCTCGATAAAAGTGGCCATGTGTTTGGAAGGTGCTGTCGGGGAAACTTTGATGTATTTCTGTGGTGCATCTTGTAGATTGTACACACTGCTGTCATTTCCTGCCATCTGTGTGATGCAAATGTTACTTGTCACTTGTCTGTTCAAGCCTGGATTTTGCTATATTTGAACATGAACTTCTTCAGTACCTGAAGAGTTGCGAATGGTGCTGAACATCATGCAATCATCAGTGAACATCTCCTTAATTTTACCATACAGGGAAGGTCAGCTGAAGATGGTTGGGCCTAGAACAGTGCCTGGAGGAACTCCTACAGAGATGTCCTGGAGCTAACCGACCTCTGATAGCCACCAGAGCTTGTTGACGCCATACTCAGTCAAAAGCGGCCTTGATGTCAAGGACAGTCACTGTCACCTCTGCTCTACGGCAGCTCTTTTTCCATGTTTAAAGCAAGGCTGTAAGGGGGTCAGGAACTGACAGGTCCTGCTGGAACCCAAACTGAGCATCAGTGAGCACATTATTCATTTGCAAGTTTTTCTTGATGGTACTGTCAACCTTACTGATGACCTGGTGTTGAGGGACTAGATTGGGTTGGGATATATGGTTGGCATGGACAAGTTGGACCGAAGGGTCCGTTTCTGTGCTGTACATCTCAATGACCCTATGACTAATAAGGTAGTAGTTGGACAGGTTGGATTTGCCAAACCTTTTGTTTACATGACATACCTGGGCATTTTACCATGTTCTCAATGTTGTAGTTGAACTGGACAGCTTGGGGCTTGGGGCCTGACCAATCCTGGAGCATGAATCTTCAGAATTATCATTGGAATGTTGTCAGGGCCCACAGCCTTGGCAGAGTCCAGTGTCTCCAGCCATTTCTTGACATCACTTGGAGTGCACTGAATTGGTTGAAGATTGGTAGCTCTGATGCTGGAGGAGGTTGAGGTGAATCATCAACTCAGCACTTCTGGCTGGATACAAACAGTTCAACCTTGACTATACTGGGTTCCCCTATCATTGAGGATGGGGATATGTGTGGAGTGCCCTCCTTCAGTGAGCTGTCTAAATGTGCACCACCACTCACGACTGGATGTGGCAGGACTGCAGAGCTTAGATCTGATCATTTGCTTGTGAGATCACTTTGCTCTCTCAGCTGCATTCTGCTTCCACTGTTCACCACACAGGTAATCCCGTGTTGTACCTTTATCAGATCGACTTTATTGATCAGAGTACTGAGAACAAGAATTGGGAGGTCATGTTGTGGCTGTTCAAGACATTGGTTAGGTCACTGTTGAAATATTGCGTGCAATTCTGGTCTCCTTCCTATCGGAAAGATGTTGTGAAACCTGGAAGGGTTCAGAAAAGATTTGCAAGGATGTTGCCAGGGTTGGAGGATTTGAGCTGTAGGGAGAGGTTGAACTGGCTGGGGCTGTTTTCCCTGGAGTGTTGGAGGCTGAGGAGTGACCTTATAGAGGTTTACAAAATCATGAGGGGCATGGATATGATAAATAGATAAAGTCTTTTCCCTGGGATGGGGGAGTCCAGAACTAGAGAGTTCAGGGTGAGAGGGGAAAGTGACAAAAGTACCATCTCACAGAAGATGGTACGTGTATGGAATGAGCTACCAGAGGAAGTGGTGGCGGGAGGGGGGGAAGGTTCTAAAATTGCAAATTTAAAAGGTATTTGGATGGGTATATGAATTGGGAGGGTTTGGAGGCATATAGGCTGGGTGCTGGCAGGTGGCACTAGATTGGGTTAGGATATCTGGTCAGCATGGACGGATTGGACCGAAGGGTATGTTTCCGTGTGTACATCTCTATGACTCCATAACTCAATGACAGCTTATTTTTCAATATGCCTGGTACTACTCCTAACAGTCTTCACTGAGTCAGGGTTGATCTTCCAGTTATAGAGGCATAGAATCACAGAGATGTACAGCATGGAAACAGACCCTTCCGTCCAACTCATCCATGCAGACTAGATGGCCTTACCTAATCTAGTCCCATTTGCCAGCACTTGGCCCATATCCCTCCAAACCCTTCCTATTCAGATATCCATCTAAATGCCTTTCAAATGTTATAATTGTACCAGCCTCCACCACTTTCTCTGGCAGCTCATTCCATACACGTACCACCCTCTGTCTGAAAAAGTGGCCTCTTAGGTCCCTCTTAAACCTTTCCCATCTCACCCTAAACCTATGCCCTCTAGTTCTGGACTGCCCCACCCTGGGCAAAAGACCTTGTCTATTTACCCTCATGACTTTTAAGGATTCTGGGTAATCCAAGATGGTGGTCGGGAAAAAATTGTGGTTGTAAGAGCTGCTCCTTTTTTGAGGTATTTTAAGTGTTGAAGGTGATTTCCTTGAATTCCAGGAGCAGCAATTACTGTTTTATAAGCTGTTACATTGTTTTGGAACTTTGGGGGTTAAAAAGATCAAAACAACAGCACTTTAAAAAGGAGGAAGATAGAGAAAGGCAGAGACCACAGGATCAGTGAAAGTTCTATTGAAGGCTCTACATTAAAGCAAGGCTACCTGCATATTCCATCTTTATCCTCAAGTTGCATAGATAAGCTGTGGTTGTTTGATTGAACTTGAGGCTACTGTGTCCATAAAGGTGGATCATGTAAGCGATACAGGGCTTGATCATTGTTTTTACTCAGTGGTGTCTCTTGCAGGATTGTGAATTTCACACTGACTTGTTGGTGTAACCATTATTTATTTAGCTCAGTGCTAGCACTCTCGTGAGTCAGCAGGTCAGGGTTTCAAACAGCATCCCAGTACTGGAGCATGTCGTCTATCTGGCCCTTCAACACAGTACTGGGGGAGTGCTGCACTGTCAGTGCTGCCATCCATTTGTTATGATTTTAGACTGATGTCACCTTTTTAAAGTTGTTGATCTTAGAAGCAGTTTGACCAATGCCTGAACAACATTGCTTCCTCAGACACCACATTGTACAGTTTGATATGGTCTTGCTGGTGTTTCTATGATGTCCTTCTGCTACCCTGTTCAATGACTTCTTCCAGGAATAAGGTACAGTCTAAACATACATTGTATGGTTCATGTTCTTTCTCATACTTTTATAATCTAAATGTTGATCTACGTTTTGGGGGTCATCCATGTTAATATCGTCTTGTGTGGCTCAGTGTTGAGTTTTTAGACCAAGTACTTTGGGATGTTTTGTCAATGGCATCATGTAAATGCAAATTCTTTTTATTTATAGACAGAGCAGAAGAATGGGGAATGATCTATTAGCCCAAACACAAACGGGCTGAATGGTCTCCTTCTATGCCATAACAATCCTGCTTTTCCAGACAGTTGGTGCTACCTTGTGTCGGAGGGCACTAAGACCCCAGCGCACGAAGTTGGTTTATTGGCAGCTAATAAACAACACTGCTCCCTGCTTCCCCACCGCCAGGACACCAGGCAGTTATCTCACTTGATGCCTATGGCTTGGTCATTTCATTCTGATCGGCACTTCCCAGGAATCTCGAATGACCAATAATGATGCCCCCGTGGGTAGCAATGACTACTGCTCCAGCACTGCCTGGAGATGAAGCTGAGCCGCAATACAAAGGAAATGAACATTTTTGCATCACGCAGTACCTCTCACAACCTCCTGACATCCTACAATCAAAGAACTTTACAGAATGAGAGGGAGACCGTTTGGCCCATGTTGGCCCATTCCAACCTCCCAGGTGACACCACTCCAACTCTGTCTCCTAGTAAGTTTTCAAGGTTGTGAGGGTTTCTGCCTCTCCTGTCCTTTCAGGAAATGAGTTCCAGGCTCGCACCATCCTCTGGGCTATAACATGCCCCCTCCAAACCTCCTCCTTGTCACCGTAAACTGACAACTCCATTCTTTATGGATCAAAGGAAGTCAGAGTGTTTTACAGTCAATCAACCATTTTTGAAGAGCCGCCACTAATGCAAACTAAGAAAAATTATAGGGCAGTTAGGAATCATAGCATCCCTACAGTGTGAAAACAGGCCCTTCGGCCACACTGACCCTCTGAAGAGTATCCCACCCAAACACCTTCCCTTTTACTCTACAGTAACCATGAAATAACACATCCCTGAACACTATGGGTAATTTAGCATGGCCAGTTTACCTAACCTGCACAGTGGCTCAGTGGTTAGCACTGCTGCCTCACAGCACCAGGGTACCAGGTTTGATTCCATCCTGTGTGTGGAGTTTGCACATTCTCCCCGTGTCTGTGTGGGTTTCCTCCCACAGTCCAAAGATGTGCAGGTTAGGTGAATTGGCCATGCTAAATTGTCCATAGTGTTAGGTGTATTAGTCAGAGGGAAATGGGTCTGGGTGAGTTACTCTTCGGAGGGTCGGTGTGGGCTGGTTGGGCCAAAGGGCCTGTTTCCACACTGTAGGGAATCTAATCTAATCTAATCTTTGGATCATGGGAGGAAACCCACATAGACATGGGGAGAAGGTGCAAACTCCACACAGACAGCCACCCGAGGTTGGAATCAAGCCCTGGTCTCTGGTGCTGTGGGGCAGCAGTGCTAACCACTGAGCCACCATGCTGCCCAAAGGTGGTGGCCAATTCAGGTGTAGCAAGCTCCCTCAGACAATGGCCAGAAAAGCTTGTTCAGTAATATTGGTTGAAGGAACCCTGCTGTTGTACCAGCAGGCCCATTGACATCATCTCCTCGGTAAATTCACTTCTATTCAGAAGTGCGACTCTTGTCCAAACACGAGAGTGTGCTAAGTGGCAGAAATGGATTTGAAACATTGGAGGAGACTGAAGTGAGCATAAAAATAGTGCCATCGCTTCCTTATGTGCTGCACTACTAATCTGAACCACACTGCATTAAAACCAGCCAGCTGAAAATTATGCAGGTTACTGAAGAATTATTCCAACATAAACACTTGTTGTATTTAAGAAGAAGCTAGATAAGTACATAGGAGAAGTGAATAGATGGATATGTCGGTAAGGTGAAGCAAATAGGAAAAGAGAGGAATGTCTAGCATAAACAGCGGGATAGGCCTGTTTCACTGATTAGTTTATTTCTGTGCTGTAAATTCGACCTAATTCCATTGGATAAAGAACTGAGGTAAAGAGAAAGTGAGGAGTATTAGATTGCAAGGTAAAGCACAAAACTGTAGATGCAGGAATTTTGAAATAAAAGCATAAATATATTAAAGAAATCTATTTGTCCAGTGCCTTTCACATTCCAATTATAAAGGAGGTCTGAAGTGTTGCCAGTGTGTGGAGCAGAAAGGCTAAGCTGGGAAAGATACGTGACCCTGGAATCAAACATTACTGTACATCTCATTCCCCCAGCCCCAACCTCCACAAATAACTCTTCATATAGGATTGTAAGGAGAAGGCAGTAACATGGAGTTAAGAATTATCGCAGAATCATAGAATCCCTGCAGTGCAGATGGAGGCCATTCAGCCCTTTGTGCTTGCACCAACCTTCTCAACAGCATCCCACTCCCCCCCCCCCCACTCTTATCTCTGTAACCTTGCATTTATTGTGGCTAACCCACCTAGTCTGCAGAATCCTAGACACTACATGGTCAATCCACCAAGCCTGCACGTCTTTGGACTGTGGGAGGCAACTGGTGCACCCAGACGAAACCCACACAGACAGGGGAGAACATGCAAACTCCACACAGACAGTCACTTGAGGGGGGGGATTTGAATCCAGGTCCCGGCACTGTGAGGCAGCAGTGCTAACCATGCCTTGAATGACCTCATTGAATGATGGCGTTGACTCAGTGCGGCAAATGGTCGACTTTGACTGCTGCCACTTGTGGTCTAAAACCGAGGAAGTTGACAGTGAGGCTTGCATGGGCAGCATTGACAATTTACAGCAAGGCCTGTGCTCGTTCAGACAGGCCTGAGGGGAGCAGGGAACAGCGATTGAGGCCTAGCGAGGAGAGTTAATTTCAGCCTAGGGTGCGGTAATAGTGTTGACCTGTGTCTGCAGTGGGTTATTTATAAGAGCAGTGATAGCAGTGATGCCTGAGGAGAGAAGTGATAGTTTTCACAGAAAAATAGAAACAGAAAATAGGAGCAGGGGAGGCCATTTGATCCTTTAAACCTGCTCCACTATTAATTGCGATCACGGCTGATCATCCAACTCAACACCCTGCTCCTATTTTGCCCCCATATCCTTTGATTTCTTTAGCCCCAGGTGTCATATTCAACTCCTTCTTGAAATCATTTGATGTTTTGGCCTCAATTGCTTTCGCTGGCAGAGAGTTCCAGACGTTCACCACCCTCAGGGCGAAGACATGTCTCCTCACGTCAGCTTTAAATGGCCTACCCCATATCCTTCGACATTTTCTCATCAGCCTGTTCAGATATGTTATTATAGGCCTCTGGGGCAGGCGGGAATGTACTCAGGTCTCCTAGTCTTCTGGTATGGACAGTACCATTGTGCCACAAGAGCCCTTCCCCATTCTGTGGCCCGTAGTCCTGAATTCCGCAGCCATTGGGAGCATCCTTCCTGCACTGATCTTGTCCAATCCTATTAAAATTTTATAGAATTCCCTCCCTCAATTCCTCTGCACTCCAATGAATGTAATCCTAACTGATTGAAACTCTCCTCATACGGCAGTCCCACCCACCCATCAAACTTTGCTGCACTCTATCAATGAAGGTTACAGGACCAGTTCCGTGTGGTCACCGTGATACTGAGAGAGGTGTGATGGAGGCTGGGAGGAATGATTGCTTTGACCAAGGCCCCCGGTTGGCAGTGAATATTTTACAGTGCAGGTCTTAACATTGGTTACAGTTAGTTTACAGTGAGGCTTATAGGGAGCAGTAGAAGTTCAGACGTCCTGTGTCAGTCAGGAAACAGCTATCATACAGTAGTGACGAGTGAATTCACCTTATCTGATTCAGTAGGCCTTACTCTATGCTGGTCATGCAGTAATTTCTCCCTGTTCTGTGTGTACAGTTTAATAAGTGATACTGGCTACCAAATTCATGCTTGCTACTGTCTAGAGAGCTTACAATGAGTTCTGGTGTGCAGCGAGAGTACAGGTTACAGGTTTAAGATCTTTTGCAAGGGACTTGTGGGCGAAAAGTGGTAAACAGAGTTAAGTGACAGCAGCCACTATCTCACTGAATGGTGGAGAACAGGCACGATGGGTTAAACGAGTGTGTGGTGCTGGAAAAGCAGAGCAGGTCAGGCAGTATCCAAAGAGCAGGAAAATCGATGTTTCGGGCAAAATGCCTTCATCAGGATTCCTGATGAAAGGCTTTTGCCTGAAACGTTGCTTTTCCTGCTCCTCAGATGCTGCTGACATGCTGTGCTTTTCCAGCACCACACTCTCGACTGTAATCTCCAGCATCTGCAGTGCTCACTTTAGCCACGATGGGTTAAATGCTTACCTAACGTCAGCGGTTAATTAGCACCAGTCTGCTGCCTCAAGTGGTTGATATAGTGAACATGGCACTGTGGCAATGAGGTTATTTGGAGGTAGGATTTCAAATAACTTAATGGAACAATTTATTGGTAGATTTACCCTTCAGTCCAGCTGCAGTTAAACTCGACTGTACACTGCTGGTGAGGCAGTGTCAAGTGAGATTTATGCTATAGCTGTGTTGGACCGTACATCATTGGAAGCAATGTGTGGGCCAGGGATTCTGCAGAAATCTTTGAAATAAGAACAGGAAAAAATGTCTACTTGCTGAATGATCCAGTGGTTTGTGGAATGGTCAATTTTTCCGTGTAGTTACTTGGAGAGAGGGGAGGGATGAATCTCTGCAGCAGGACATATGACAATTGTTAAGTATTCTGCAGAGCTAGGGGCTACAGTGAAAGATTTACTGACCTTTGACCTCAGGGATGGGCATGTTGAGATGAATGGCCTACTACTACTCCAACTTCCTATGGGATCTCAGCCTCAAACCAACCTGATCTTAAAATATAGGTTCCAATGTACAATATCCCACAGATTTGCTCTTTCAATTGAAGTGCAGGGTGGTGTAGTGATTAGAACGAGCTCAGCCAGATGGACCTCTTAGAATATGAGTTCCCTGATTGGGGCTGCTAATCTGGTTCAATCAGGGAGCCCTGGATGACAGATATAAACAGGAATGTCAGAGGTTCTGCTCACTCTGAGAGCTGGCTCTGAGGGAGCCAGACCAGTGTCAAGTACTATTGCACATGTAAATAAACGGTGACTTGGTGACAGGATACCAGCCTCTGTGGAGTTACTTCAGGTGGTGTTGACATTCACCTCAGTTTAGAGTCTGTATCATTTACATTGACCTGCAGAATGAATAGTTTTATGGGTGGTTGATGGTTTCCCATTCCTGCTTTTATTGTATTATGGCAAGAATGGGGGGATTTCAAGTCTCATTTTGGCACACTGCAAGGATTCTTTGACCTAGAAATTTCATTTGGAGCCAATTCCAAATCCTGATTGGACACAATAAAACTCTCAGATATATTTTGATGGCTTTGAAACCTCTTTGTCTATACTGATTTTTAAAAGGGACAAATACTGATCTAAACTGGTTGCTGTGATCACCAGTTTGCAGATTAAGACAAGTTAAGCCATTTCAAATGGCTGCACTGAAATTACCATTTGGTCTGATGACAGTAAACCAGGTAATTAAGTCAGCATCAAGAAATTCATATCTTATATCTCTAGTTTAATTCACACTCATTTGATAAAGTCTCATATTGGGAGATGAAAGGTTTCTTGCAGTTTAGTCAGCTTGAAAGACACTGGGGCTACACTCAGGAATATACACGCAAACTGCATTACAATAGTTTGATTGGCAGAAAGAGGGATTCATAACAACAGAATCTGGAAATCTTGTTCTTTCGCTTCATCCCTGCTGAAACCAGTGCCGAGTAAAAATGTAACTTGGAAAAACAACCATCCTCAGAGAATTCCAGGGTTCTATGAATTTCAGAACTCTTGAAGAAACAAGATAACAGACATGGACTCAGCTTTGACTGTCACAATTGAAACTCTGAGTACTTTAAACTGTATTGACATTTATAAGACCATAAGATGTAAGAGGAGTTTATAATATAGACAAAATCTGACAGTTAAATGTCAGTCATCATTAACTGTTATATTCTATGTGGCCACACCTTTACCAATCTTCGTCCAATTGACAACCAACTAGCACTCTCCTCTCGTCCAGTATGACTTTCCCCTTAAATTGATACTTTTGCAAATTGTCCTGATGAACACAAGACAAAGCAGCTTTGGAAAAATATATCTTTTATCACAATACTCAAGTTCAATACTATCGCATTGCGCTGTGTGTCTCGTGCTGTGTTCAAACTTGACTGTTCTGTTTCTTTTATCACAATAATAATTACACTGCAAACTTTGTCATTGATTATAAGGTGCTTTGCAATGTCCTGAATTAATTAAAGGCACTGTATGAAGGCAAGTTCATTGCTTGGGAGAGACATGTGTAACTGAGTGAATCTCTGGCACATCAGGTTTAACGTGTGCAAGTGTGGAGTCATTCACTTTGCATTGAAACTGGAACATATCCTCATTGTCGCGAGCTGTGAGAAAAACAAGTATATTTTTTGCGTCCGCAGCACTAAATGTTAGTGTGGAAGTCCAAAACTAAATAAGAAAGGTTAATGGAATATTGGCCTTGATCTTAAAGAGGTTGCAATATAAACACATGGAAGATAAATTTCCACTACATAGAATATTGACCAGACCCCATCAGGGAAACAGCATTCAGTTCTGGGTCTTGTATTAAGGAAAGCTATATGGACAGAATATGGCCTTTCAAAGCAAGTGTACATCAGAAGTAGTGAGAAAATGCCAGCCCAGGAAATTCAGAGTCAACTCACCCAAAACTCGGATGCCTGCAATATCCTGCCTTTGTTACAGAGTAATGGGAGCTACTAGAGTCTAAGAAGAGAGAAGGAACACTCTATACAGGTGAAAGATATACTTACCTTGAAGTGTAGAGGAGCAAGGAGATTATGTGAACCTATCCAAGACACTCATTAGAGCTCAGCTGGAGAATTGTGTATAGTTATAGGCACCACACTATCGGAAGGACGTGGCCCTACTGGAGGGAGTGCCAATGAGGTTTGTAAAAGTGGTTCCAGGGATGAGAAACTTTGGCTAAGGAGATAGATTAGAGACATGGGGGCTGTTCATCTTGAGGAGGCTGAGAGGAGATCTGAATTTTCAAAATGGCAGGCGTTCTGGATAGCACAGATAGGGAAAAAATGATCCCCCTCACAAAACGATTGAACAAGAGGACACAGATTAAAATTAATTTGAGACGGTAGCAAAGTGATGTGAGCAAGCCCGTTTTTCACACAGTGAGTGGTTTGGATCTGTAATGCGCTGCCTGGTAGTATGGTGGAGGGAAGTAAGAGAGCTGCAAGGGTTCTGGAAGAATTCAAGAGGACATTGGACTAGTCTTTGAATTGAAACAATATACAAGGATGTGGAGAAAATGCAGGCAAATGGCACAAAGTCATGATGTTCATTGGAGAGCCGGTGCAGACCCTTTTTGCTGTCACAAAACTTTGATTCTATAAGTGCTAGCATGTATACATTAAGCAGAAACATACTGGAATCAGTCTACAGTTATTCTTACGTCGAGGGACACATCCTAAACATACGAGGACTCAAATTGCTCAGAGACATTCTAATATAATTTGAAAGCAGAACCAAACCTCCAATCATTATTTGAAGATGAGTATTCTGGGCTCAAGTCAGTCCTGGCGGTCATTTACATACCTACCCATATCAAACGATGTACAAGAAAGCTTTCAGAGCGCTGCTCCTTCATCAGGTTAGCTAGCTGACAAAGGAGCAGTGTTTCAAAACCTAGTGCTTCCAAATAAACCTGTTGGACTACAACCTGCTGTTGTGTGATTATTAACTTTGTCCAACCCAGTCCAACACCAGTATTCCTCATCAAGAAAAGATTCAATGAGTTTGAGCACATATTCACCAGAATGATACCAGATTTTAAAGGATCAAACCATTGTCATGTTAATGAAAATAGCCAAATAATTAATTATTCAAGGATTGATTAACTCCATGGGTCCAGTTATTTGAAACTTTAAAGCACATTACAGATTACAAAGCCAACATTACAACTGTACATTGCAACAGGACCTTGATCAGCTGGGGAAGTGGGCCCAGAAATGGCAAATGGAGTTTTATATGGATAAGTGCAAGGTCTCGCATTTTGGAAAGTCAATCAAGACAGGAGTTTCATGGTGAATGGGAGGGCCTTAAGGAGTGTAGTGGAACAGAGGGACCTTGGAGTTCAGGTGCACGGTTCTCTGTGGGCCGAAGGGCCTGTTTCCACACTGTAATCTAATCTAATCTAAAGGAGTTTCATGGTGAATGGGAGGGCCTTAAGGAGTGTAGTGGAACAGAGGGACCTTGGAGTTCAGGTGCACAGTTCTCTGAAAGTGGAGTCCCAGGTAGACAGGGCAGTGAAGGCAGCTTTTGGAACATTGGCCTTCATCAGTCAGGGCACTGAGTATAGAAGTTGGGAAGTTATGTTGCAGTTATACAGGATGTTGGTGGTCGCACTCAGAGTATTGTGTTCAGTTTTGGTCACCTTGCTATAGGAAGGGTGTTATTAAACTGGAAAGAGCGCAGAAGTAATTTACAAGGATGTTGACAGGACTCAAGGGACTGCGTTATGGGGAGAAGTTGGACACTGTAGGACCTTTTTACTTTTAAGCGTAGGAGACTGAGGGGGGATCTGATAGAAGTGAACAAGATCATGAGAGATATGGTTAAAGTGAATGCACTCAGTCTTTTTCCCAGAGTTGGGGAATCAAGGACTAAAGGGCATTGGTTTGAGGTTAGAAGGGAAAGAATAAAAAGGAAACCAAGGGATAACCTTTTTACAGAGAGGGTGATATGCACATGGGTCCTGGGGAGTGTTGCTGAACAAAGAGATCGTGGAGTGCAGGCTCATAGCACCTTGAAAGTTGAGTCGCAGGTGGATAGGATAGTGTTAGGAGTTGGGAAGTCATGTTGTGGCTATACAGGACACTGATTAGGTCACTTTTGGAATATTGCATGCAATTCTGGTTTCCTTCCTATAGGAAGGATGTTGTGAAACTTGAAATGGTTCAGAAAAGATTTACAAGGATCTTGTCAGGGTTGGAGGATTTGAGCTACAGGGAGAGGCTGAATAGGCTAGGGCTGTTTTCACTGGAGCGTCGAAGGCTGAGGGGTGACAGTATAGAGGTTTATAAAATCATGAGGGGCATGGATAGGATAAGTAGACAATGTTTTCCCTGGGGTGGGGGAGGACAGAAATAGAGGGCATAGGTTTAAGGTGAGAGGGGAAAGATGTAAAAGGGACCTAAGGAGAAACTTTTTCACACAGAAGGTGGTGGGTGTATGGAATGAGCTGCCAGATGAAGTGGTGGAGGCTGATACAATTACAACATTTAAAAGGCATTTGGATGGGTATATGAATAGGAAGGGATTGGAGGGATATGGGGAAAGTGCTGGCAAATGGGACTAGATTAGGTTGGCATATCTGGTCGGCATGTATGGGTTGGACCGAAGGGTCTGTTTCCATGCTGTGCAGCTCTATGACATCTGGAACGAGCTGCCAGCGGAACTGGTTGAGGCAGGTACATTAACAACATTTAAAAGACATTTGGACAAATACATGGAAATGTTTAGAAGGATAAAAACCAAGTGCAGGGAAATGGGGTTAGCGTGGATGTACATTCTGATCGTCATGCATCAGTTTGGGTGAAAGTCTCTGTGCTCTAGCTTTATGACTCTGACTGATTTCTGCTTCTCAACCTAAAGCAGACTACGTGGCAGGCAGAGTCACAACATTGTATACTCAGAGCACAGAGACTCTTTAAAGGAGAACTTCCCTAATGGTAAGGTATATTTAGTGATTGGAACCGGGTGGATCTTATTGAGTATGAGCTCCTTTATTGGGGCTGTTAATCTGGGCCAGTCAGAGACCCCTGTCAATCAGAGATAATTTAGAGAGTCTCCTGACTTCAGCGACTCACTCTGAGCTGGCTGGCCACAACCAGTGTACTGTGTACAAGTGAATAAAGGGTGGCTTGGTGACAGGATACTGGCCTCTGTGCAGTTATTTCACTGGACATGCATTATTCCTCTCCATTTCAAATGAAAGGTTAAACATTGACAATAATAAGTGACCCTATGAGCCTCTGTAACAAGCGAGTATTTTACTGATTTGTCCAGCTCTCATGATGGTGACTGTGTCTGGAGGTGCCATTGATTGTCCACTGTCATTCCTGTTTGTGTTGCATAGTTTGCAGTTGCTGTTCCCAAATTTGTTTATTCTGATGCACGACAGTCAGGTTTTGTTCCGAATGAGCCAGTGACAGAATTCATGTGACAGGCTGTTTCAAATAGTTCATAAGTTGTTGGTATTTACTGATTTGATCCTTTAGAGATGCCAACTTTTGAAGCTTCTGAATTCTTCTAATTCTATAAACATTAGAGCCCTCTGTTGATCTAGTATAATTCTTCCTTCATAATCTTTAATAATAGTCCAGCTTTATCGACTTTATTTTCTTCTGTTTCGCATGAAGGCAGGAGATCCTCCATTTAGACTCATAGAGTCGTAGCGATGTACAGCATGGAAACAGACCCCTCAGAATTGCTCCTCCAGTTGTTCTTTGGTTTTCTCTGTGTGCCGTACGTGATGCTTACTGATTAAATAACTCCCCACAGGCCAGTATCCTGTCGCCAAGAGACTCCTTGTTTACATTGACGCTGTACTTGACATTGGTCTGACTTCCTCAGAGCCAGCTCTCAGAGTGAGCAGAACCTCTGACACTCCTGTTTATATCTGTCAGCCAGGGCTCCTTGATTGGATCAGGTTAACAGCCCCTTATTCTATGAGGTCCACCTGGCTGACCTTGTCAAATCCCTCCAACTGACATTTCTTACTGAAAAGGCTGTCTCACAAATGGTTTGCAGTTCCTCATGTGCACTGTGCATCTCACTTGTTTTTGAGGATTTGTCATGTACCTTCTGTAACACCCTGTAGCTGCTCTTGTTATCCCACTGACAAGTCGAACACATTTTTTCCATGCGTATGGTCATCCTTGCTTGCAGTTTTACCAGATGCTGTTGGGTTTCAAAAACCGTACACAGTGTATGTCCACCAAACATGAGCACCTGCCATTAATGGGATTATTGCAGCCAGAGGCATTGCTCAGAAATGTAATGTTGAAAAATATAAGTCTTGCTTGTCTTAGCTACATTTGAAGATTAGATCTTTGAATGCGTGAATCATCTTGACTCTTGGTAATGTGGAGAAGAAGCAGGGTGATCAATATTTAGTTTCTCGAATGGTTTGCCAACAGGTCACAGCCCTTTGGCTGTTGTGATACCTCTATGGGCACCAAATAAAAATATAAATTAATCTCAGAATGTGTGCAACAGTTGTGCTTGACATATTGTGTAACTGGGTTCTAGATTAGAGTGGTGCTGGAAAAGCACAGCAGTTCAGGCAGCATCCGTGGAGCAGGAAAATCGACGTTTCGGGCAAGACCCCACCCCTCCAACTGTAAGAACGCCCCTGGTGCTCACCTTCCACCCTACCAACCTTCGCATAAACCACATCATCCGCCGACATTTCCGCCACCTCCAAACGGACCCCACCACCAGGGATATATTTCCCTCCCCACCCCTTTCCGCTTTTCGCAAAGACCGTTCCCTCCGTGACTACCTGGTCAGGTCCACGCCCCCCGACAACCCACCTTCCCATCCTGGCACCTTCCCCTGTCACCGCAGGAATTGCAAAACCTGCGCCCACACCTCCTCCCTCACCTCCATCCAAGGCCCTAAAGGAGCCTTCCACATCCATCAAAGTTTTACCTGCACATCCACCAATATCATTTATTGTATCCGTTGCTCCCGATGCGGTCTCCTCTACATTGGGGAGACTGGGCGCCTCCTAGCAGAGCGCTTTAGGGAACATCTCCGAGACACCCGCACCAATCAACCAAACCGCCCCGTGGCCCAACATTTCAACTCCCCCTCCCACTCTACGAACACACCAGATGGCCTCCTTCTTTAGAGACCGCAATTTCCCTTCCCACGTGGTTGAAGATACCCTCCATCCATCCCCACCCCCATTCACCTATTGTACTCTTTGTTACCTTCCCCCACCCTCCTCTCTGACCTATCACCTCCATCCTCACCCCTACTCACCTATTGTACTCTATGCTACTTTCTCCCTATCCCCACCCTCCTTTCATTTATCTCTCCACCCTGCAGGCACTCTGCCTCTATTCCTGATGAAGGGCTTTTGCCCAAAACGTCGATTTTCCTGCTCCTCGGATGCTGCCTGAACTGCTGTGCTTTTCCAGCACCACTCTGATCTAGAATCTGGTGTCCATCATCTGCAGCCATTGTTTTTACCATATTGTGTAACTGACTGATGTAGATTTCATAAAGTGGATTTCATTTCAATAATGAGGATGAGGCTACTCTCATTGTCATGATAAGGGATGTGATTTTAGACTGAGGATGGGAAGAGATTTCATTGTATCAATGGTTCTTTGCACTGACTTGACACCTGCACTTGCCATGCCTCATAGTTCTTAATGAGGACTTCAATCTCACTGCTGATATCTGGCCAATATAGTGACTGTCTTGTGGGTCTTCTCCTGCAATCTATGCCCATGTGTGAGAGACACCTAGTTCATCCTAAAAAGGTCAGTGTGGTCTCATGCATTCTTGGACACACTGAGTTGAATCAAGCCATTCTTCAATGATGTTTTCCATGATTTCTGTTGTGTGGGACAAAGACCAAAGAACAAAGAACATTACAGCACAGGAGCAGGCCCTTCAGCCCTTCAAGCTGTGCAGATCCAGATCCTCTATCTAAACCTATCGCCTATTTTCTAAGGATCTGTATCCCTCTGCTCCCTGCCCATTCAGGTATCTGTTTAGATACATCTTAAATGACGTTATCGTGCCCACCTCTACCACCTACATTGGCAATGTGTTCCAGGCACCTACCACCCTCTGTGTAAAGAACTTTCCATGCATATCTGTCTTAAAATTTTCCCTCTCACCTTGAACTCATCACTTCTAGTAATTGAGTCTCCCACTCTGGGAAAAAGCATCTTGCTGTCCACCCTGTCTATACCTCTCATGATTTTGTAGACCTCAATCAAGTCCCTCCTCAACTTCCGTCTTTCTAATGAAAATAATCTTAATCTACTCAACCTCTCTTCATAGCTAGCACTCTCCATACCAGGCAACATCCTGGTGAACCTCCTCTGCACCCTCTCCAAAACATCCACATCCTTCTGGTAATGTGGCAACCAGAACTGTACAAATGTGGCCGAACCCAAGTCCTATACAACTGTAACATGACCTGCCAACTCTTGTACTCAATACCCCATCCGATGAAGGAAAGCATGCAGTTTGCCTTCTTGACCACTCTATCGACCTGCATTGCCACCTTCAGGGTACAATGGACCTGAACACCCAATCTCTCTGTACATCAATTTTGCCCAGGGCTTTTCCATTTACTGTATAGTTCACTCTTGAATTGGATTTTCCAAAATGTATCACAGTGCATTTGCCCAGTTTGAACTCCATCTGCCATTTTTCCGCCCACTCTCCAATCTATCTATATTCTGCTCTATTCTCTGACAGTCCACTTCACTGTCTGCTACTCCACAAATCTTAGCGTCATCTGCAAACTTGCTAATCAGACCACCAATACCTTCCTCCAGATCATTTATGTACATCACAAACAACAGTGGTCCCAACACAGACCCTGTGGAACACCACTGGTCACAGGTCTCCATTTTGAGAAACTCCCTTCCACTACTACTCTGGCTCCTGTTGCCCAGCCAGTTCTCTATCCATCTAGCTAGCAAACCCTGGACCCCATGCAACTTCACTTTCGCAACCAGCCTACCATTGGGAACCTAATCAAACGCTTTACTGCAGTCCATGTATGTGACATCTACAGCCCTTCCCTCACCAATCAACTTTGTCACTCCCTCAAAGAATTCTATTAAGTTGGTAAGTCATGACCATCCCTTCACAAAACCATGCTGCCTATCACTGATAAGCCGATTTACTTCCAAGTGTAAATAGATCATATCCCTCAGTATCATCTCCAGCCAATTCCCTACCACTGACATCAGGCTCACCAGTCTATAATTACCTGGATTATCCTTGCTACCCTTCTTAAACGAGAGGATAACATTAGCAATCCTCCAGTCCTCCAGGACCTCACCCATGTTCAAGGATGCTACCAAGATATCTGTTAAGGCCCCAGCTATTTCCTCTTTCACTTCCCTCAGTAACCTGGGATAGATCCCATCCACCTTAATGCCTTTTAGAATACCCAACACTTCCTCCCTCCTTATGCTGACTTGCCCTGGAGTAATCAAACATCTATTCCGAACCTCAACATCCATCATGTTCCTCTCCTCGGTGAATACCGATACAAAACATTCATTAAGAATCTCACCCATTTTCTCTGACTCCCCGCATAACTTTGTCCTTTGTCCTTGAGTGGCCAACCCTTTCTCTAGCTTACTTCTTGTTTCTTATAAACTTATAAAAGGCTTTGGGATTTTCCTTAACCCTGTTTGCTAAAGATATTTCATGACCCCTTTTATCCCTCTTCATTCCTTGTTTCAGATTGGTCCTACTTTCCCGATATTCTTCCAAAGCTTTGTCTATTTTCAGTCACCTAGACCTTATGTAAGCTTCCTTTTTCCTCTTAAATAGTCTCACAATTTCACCTGTCATCCATGGTTCCCTAATCTTACCATTTCTATCCCTCATTTTCACAGGAACATGTCTCTCCTGCACTCTAATCAGTCTCTCTTTAAAAAACTCCCACATATCAAATGTGGATTTACCTTCAAACACCTGCTCCCAAACCACATTCCCCAGCTCCTGCCAAATCTCGCTATAGTTGGCCTTCCCCCAGTTTAGCACTCTTCCTTTAGGACCACTCTCCTCTTTGTCCATGAGTATTCTAAAACTTATGGATTTGTGATCACTATTCCCAAAGTAATCCCTGACTGAAACTTCAACCACTTGGCTGGGCCCATTCCTCAACACCAGGTCCAGTCTGGCCCCTTCCCGAATTCAACTATTTACATACCACTGTAGAAAACCCTCCTGGATTCTCCTTACAAATTCTGCTCCATCTAAACCTCTGAAACTAAGTAAATCCCAGTCAATGTTGGGAAAATTAAAATCTCCTCTTGACACCACCCCATTGCTCCTACATCTTTCCATAATCTGTTTACCTATTTGTACCTCTAGCTCACATTTGCTGTTGGGAGGCCTGTAGTACAGCCTCAATATTGTTACCACACCCTTCCTATTTCTGTCCATATTGCCTCACTGCTCAAGTCCTCCATCGTGCCCTCCTTCAGCATAGCTGTGATAGCCTCCTGACCAGTAATGCAACTCCTCCACTCTTTTTACCTCCCTCTCTATCCCGCCTGAAGCATTATATCCTGGGATATTTGCTTGCTAATCTTGCCCTTCCCTGAACCAAGTCTCAGTAACAGTATGGTGGCTCTGGGGTTAGCACTGCTGACTCACAGTGCCAGAGACCTGGGTTCGATTCCAGTCTCGGGTGGCTGTTTGTGTGGAATTTGCACATGCTCCCCATGTGTGCATGGGTTTTCTCTGGGTGCTCTGGTTTCCTCCCACAGTCCAAAGATGCGCAGGTTAGGTGAATTGGCCATGTCAACTTGCCTATAGTGTTCAGGGATGTGCATTAGTCAGGGGTAAATGTAGAGTTATGGGGAATGGGTCTGGGTGGGTTACTCTTCGGAGGTTCGGTGTGGACTTATTGGGCCTAATGGCCTGTTTCCACATTGTAGCGATTCTAATAGCAATAACATCATCCTCCCAGGTACCAATTCAAGCCCTAAGTTCATCGTATTAAAACAAACACACCTTATCTACTGAGGCAGTATGGGCTGAGGTTAGAAACAGGAAAGGAGAGGTCACCCCGTTGGGAGTTTTCAATAGGCCGCCGAATAGTTCCAGAGGTCTAGAGGAAAAGATTGCAAAGATGACTCTGGATAGGAGCAAGAGTAACAGGGTAATTGTTATGGGGGACTTCTACTCTCGAAATATTGACTGGAAACACTATAGTTCAAGTATTTTAGATGGGTCATTTTGTCCAATTTGTGCAGGATGGTTCCTGACACAGTATGTAGACAGGCCAACAATAGGTGGGGCCACATTGGATTCGGTACTAGATAATGAACCTGGCCAGGTGTTAGATTTGGAGGTAGGTGAGCACTTTGGTGATAGGTAGGTGTTAGATTTGGAGGTAGGTGGCCACAGTTCAGTTATGTTTACTTTAGCAAATGAAAGGGAGAGGTAAAAACGCAGGGCAAGAGTTATAGCTGGGGGAAAGGCAATGCGATTAGGCAAGATTTAGAATACATGGGATGGGGAAGGAAATTGCAGTGGATGGGCACAATTGAAATATGGAGCTTGTCCAAGGAACAGTTACTATGTGTCCTTGTTAAGTGTGTACCTGACAGGCAGGGAGGAAGTGTTGAGTGAAGGCTCAGTTAGGGTGCTTGAGACTTACACGTTAGCCAGAAAGAACCTAAAGAGAGAACTAAGAAGAGCCAGGAGGGGATATGAGAAGTCTTTGGCAGATAGGATCAAGGAAAACCCTGAAGTTTTCTATAGGGATATCAGGAATAGAAGAATAACTAGAGAAAGATTAGGGCCAAACAAGGATAGTAGTGGGAAGTTGTGCGTGGAGTCCGAGGAGATAGGACAGGCACTAAATTAATATTTTTCGTCAGTATTCACACAGGAAAAAGACAATATTGTCGAGGAGAATACTGAGATACAGGCTATTAGACAAGATGGGATTGAGGTTCATAAGGAGAAAGTATTAGCAATTCTAGAAAGTGTGAAAATAAATAAGTCCCCTGGGCCGGATGGGATTTATCCTAGGATTCTCGGGGAAGCTAGGGAGGAGATTGCATACCCTTTGGCTTTGATCTTTATGTTGTTGTTGTCTACAGGAATACTGTAGACATCCTGAAGTTCAGTTACTAGTGGTGTTGCTGTAATAATCCGTTTTGGGTGCACTGCAGTTTGTCATTTTTATAAATGACCTGGATGAGGGAGTAAAGGTATGGGTCAGTAAATTTGCGGGTGACACCAAGGTTGGTGGAGTTGTAGACAATGCAGAAGGAAATTGCAGGTTACAGAGGAATATGGATAAGCTGCAGAGCTGGGCTGAAAGGTGACAAATGGAGTTTAATGCAGAAAAGTGTGATTCACGTTGGAAGGAGTAACAGGAATGCAGAGTACTGGGCTAATGGTAAGATTCTTGGTAGTGTGGGTGAGCAGAGAGATTATCAGTGTCCCTGTGCCTAGATCCCTGAAAGTTGCCACCCAGGTTGATAGTGTCATTAAGAAGGCATACGATGTGCTCGTTTTTATTGGTAGAGGGATTGAGTTTTGGAACCATGAGGTCATGTTGCAGCTGTACAAAACTCTGGTGCGGCCACACTTGGAGTATTGCGTACAGCTCTGGTCACTGCATTATAGGAAGGATGTGGAAGCTTTGGAAAGGGTTCAAAGCAGATTTACTAGGATGTTGCTTGTTATGGAGGGAAGGTATTATGAGGAACTTGAGGCTATTTTCATTAGAGAGTAGAGGTTGAGAGGTTACTTACTTGAGACATACAAAATGATCGGAGGATTAAATAGGGTGGACAGTGAGAGTCTTTTCCCTCAGATGGGGATGGCTAGCAGAGGGGGACATAGCTTTAAATTGAGGGCTGATAGATGTAGGACAGATGTCAGAGGTAGTTTCTTTACTCAGAAGGGGCGTGGAACACACTGCCTACAACAGTAGTAGACTCACCAACTTTAAGGGTATTTAAATGGTCATTGGATAAACATATGGATGAAAATGGAGGATAGATGGGCTTCAGATTGGTTCCACAGGTCGGTGCAACATCGAGGGCTAAAGGGCAGTACTGTGCTGTAATGTTCTATTTGCTATGTTCTATGTTCAAACCACCTGTCCCTTTGCGCTCATTATCTGCTCCCTGTCTACTCTTCCCTGTAGAAACGCTGACTTCATTACCTAGTTCCTCACAGGCTTTAGTTACCAACTCCTTACCAAATCTCCTCATTTGGTTTCCATCCCCCTGCTACGTTAGTTTAAACCCTCCCCACCGACGATAGTAAAAGCACCCCAAAGACACTGGTTCCAATCCTGGCTCGGTGTAGACCGTCCAATTTGTCCCACTTCCCCCAGAACGGCACCAATGTCCCAAAGATTGGAACCTCTCCCTCCTGCACCATCTCTCAAGCCACCCATTCATCCTGCCTATTTTTCATTTCTACCCTGACTAGCATGTGGCACTGGTAGCAATCCTACTTCTGTGGTGCTACTTTCAAACGTGGCTCCTAACTCCCTAAATTCTGCTGCAGGACCTCAAGCCATTTATTACCTATATCATTGGTATATGCACCACGACAGCTGGATCTTCTGTTGCTTCTTCTGGTTGCTGCTGGCTTTTGCATTGTACCATATGCAGCAGATTGACTTGGACAGCATCTTCAAGTTTCATGTCAAAGAAACCAACTGGCAGATCTAAGGATGTCCCTTGTGTCTCCACCAGACTACAGAGCCTGCTAAGTGTATTGAATGTGACCTGGATTGAACTTAATCTCACAGGCAAAGCTCTAGATCTTTACCAGGAGGCATTGTAATTGTGGTCACCCACTGGGCAATGGTTTTTATTTGTGATCAGTCCCTATCAGACTCCAGATACTAAAGCCAATGTTTCCTCCTCAATATCTGAGTAGTTGAACTGGGTAATAGACTGAGTTTTGAAGCAAGTGTGATCGGTTTGCATTTCTGTAATAGAATGCTATCAGACCTTTGTGGGTGGCACGGTGGAACAGTGGTTAGCACTGCTGCCTCGCAGCGCCAGAGACCCGGGTTCAATTCCCGCCTCAGGCGACTGACTGTGTGGAGTTTGCACGTTCTCCCCGTGTCTGCGTGGGTTTCCTCCGGGTGCTCCGGTTTCCTCCCACAGTCCAAAGATGTGCAGGTCAGGTGAATTGGCCATGCTAAATTGCCCTTAGTGTTAGGTAAGGGGTAAATGTCAGGGTATGGGTGGTTACGCTTCGGCAGGTCGGTGTGGACTTGTTGGGCCGAAGGGCCTGTTTCCACACTGTAAAGTAATCTAATCTAATCTAATCTAATCTTTCTTTTATCTCAGGGTAATTATCTAATCAGAATCATAAAATAGCAAAGTTGATGCTTCTAAATGTGACACTTCAGTGTTTACAAGGGTCTTCTTGTCATAGGCTGACCACACTTTTTCTCAATATGTCCATTAATAATGACTTTGTTCAAAATTGAGATAATGTGGTTACAACAGCACAGTGGCTCAGTGGTTAGCACTACAGCCTCATCAGGGACCTGGGTTCAATTCCAGTCTCAGGCAACTGTGTTTGTGCATTCTCCCTGTGTCTGCGTGGGTTTTCTCTGGGTACTCCAGTTTCCTCCTACATTCCAAAGATGCGCAGGTTAGGTGGATTGGCTGTGGTAAATTGCCTGTAATGCTAGGTACATTCGTCAGAGAGAAATAAGGGAGAGGGCTCCTCTTTGGAGGGTCGGTGTTGACTTGCTGGGCTGAATGGCCTGTTTCCACGCTGTAGGGATTCTATGTTTTAAACAAATGAATGAGATTTAGACGTCTTCAAAGCTTCCCCCCTGTCTTGAACTGTTGCCCTAATGTTTATGCGTTTATTTTTAAAAACTTGGATCAGGATGTATACCAGCCCTGGAATAAATCCAGGTAAATCAAGAGACAAAGGTTCATCTCCATACAGACTGAGACCGACATGAGGGGCACATGAACACAAAGCAAATTACAAACTACCCCTAATCTACACCTCTGTCCTCCTTCAAAAGGCTCCTTAAAGTCTATTGCTTTGACCAAGCTTTAGCCAGTTGTTCTAATACCCACCTTCTTTGTCTCAATGATAAATTTCATGTTGATAATGCTCCGGTGGAAACCTTTAGGATGTTTCATTGCTTTGGAGGTGTTATATAAATTCATGTGGTTGCCAGTAACTACCAGTTAGCACTGCAAGCACTATTTGCAAAGACATAGTGAGTGTGCCAAGACAGAATAGTCTTTTCCAGTGCAAAGATTGCCTGTGTGATCCATCCTATAGCAGTGTCGAGGACTGTCTTGCTGGATGGGCAGCTTCTATTGATCGATAGAGGCGTTGTCTGTTTGAGAAACGGTTACATTTTATACTTTCCAGTCACTGGGTAGAAATGTTATAACCTTTGTATAATGACGTCAACTTAAATGATATGTAGGAAGTCGACTGGCTCCCTTCACATTGATTTTGCGTGTGTCTGTGTTTGTAAACTAATGAAGGATGACTTGATCAATTTTATTGTAAATCATTTCAGTGCAATGTGTTGAAATTTGATGATGTGCCATTAACATTGGGACCTTGAAAATACAATAATCATCTGGATGAGTACAAGTGTGTGAGCATGAAAATATTTGTTGGGATTGCAGGCGTAAGTGTTCAGGAATAAGCTGTGTATATATGGAAATGTAAGGATATGTGATCATGTTTTGTACCAGTGTGTTACATTTGATTATTACATCTGGTTCATTTTGTTTTTATATATATCATTTTATTTTGCTGCTGGTCTCCTTCCCTGATATCTTGAAGTTAGTTGGTCTTGCTAGGATATGGAGCTCATGATTAAATTGGGGAATTCAGGTGAGGAATCCACTCCTCGCTGCTATCTGTCAGGCTGTAGCTATTTTCTAATCAACCTGTTCATAGATAGAGTCATACAGCACAGAAACAGACCAGTCCGTGCTGACCGTAATCCCAAATTACATTAGTCCTACCTACCTGCACTTGGCTCGTATCCCTCCAAATATTATTTATTCATGTATTCATTATTTATCTGGATGTCTTTTAAACATCATAACTGTACCCGCATCCACCACTTCCCCTGGGAGTTCATTCCACACATGAACCACTCTCTGTGTAAAACATTGGCCCTTATGTCTCCTTTATGGGTGGCACGGTGGCTCAGTGGTTAGCACTGCTGCCTCACAGCACCAGGGTCCCAGTTTGATTCCAGCCTCGGGTGCTGTCTGTGTTGAGTTTGCACATTCTCCCCGTATCTGTGTTGGTTTCCTCCCACAATCCAAAGATATGCAGGTCAGGTCAATTTGTCATGCTGAACTGCCCATAGTGTCAGGGGTGAATGTAGAGGAATGGGTCTGGGTGGGCTACTCTTCGGAGGGCCAGTGTGGACTTGTTGGGCCGAGTGGCCTGTTTCCACACTGGAGGGAATCTAAAGTGATCTAAATCTTTCTCCTCTCAACTTAAAAATACTCCCCCTAGTCTTGAAATCCCCCACCTTAAGGAAAGACACCTGTCATTCACCTTATCTATACCCCTCATGATTTTATAAACCTCTGTAAGGTCATCTTATGTTACAACACATCTCTAGAACAGGTCAGGCTCAACCCAGATCTTCTGGCTCTGAGGTGAGATCACTACCATTGTGTGCCACAAGACCCCCTTACTGGAAAGACATATGTGTGAGGACTGAATTCAACTCAGTTGCAAAAAGTGTTAGTTGGCTAGCCTGCAGCATTCAGTCTATTTTGCATACAAATAGCACCAAGTGAGAGGGGGAGGATGGCCCAAGGGGAATTCTGTTTTCAGAATAAACCCTTTCTCCCAAAGGTTTATAGGAGGAACAGTATGAGGGAGACAGAAAGAGATAGAGGGAAAGAGAGAGAGGGTATAAAGGAGAACAAGCAATGAGAGAGGGCATGCAAGAGGATTGGGAGGAAGAGAGACAGAGACGATAGAGAAGGAACATGAAAGGAAAGATAAGGGATAGGTGAGAGAGGAGAGAGTACGAAAGGAAAGAAAGAAAGTGAATAGAAAGAGGGAGGCATGTGAGAGAGGAAGCATGAGAAAGGAAAATGTGAAAGAGGAGGGAGAGGGAGCATAAGAAAAATGAAATGTTCTTACATAGCGAGTGATGGAATGTGGAAGTCATTAGCACAAGGAGTCGCTAAATCAAAAACCTGAAGGAAAATCTCAAGAAAAACACGAAAGAAAAGAATAAGATTAGGGTGGGAAGAGGCTAGGGTGAAACATGATAACTGACACAGACTTCTTCAAAATCAACATCCATTGTACATGGGTGATCTATCTGCTATTGTACCCAATTGTAGTTCTCTTAGTTCCCAAAGCATCCAGTTTGCTATCTCACTTCGAGTCATCAAGTCATAGAAACAGACCCCTTGGTCCAACCACTCTATGCTGAATACAATCCGAATATACTTGGGACCCTGCAACCACATGGGATAAATGTGGATTTCAACAGCTTCCTCATTTCCGCTCCCCCAACATTATCCCAGTCTCAAGCCTCCAACTCGGCACCGCCCTCTGGACCTGTCCATCATCCCTCCCCCATCCCAACCTATCATCTTCTCCCTCACCGTCATCCACCTATCACTTTCTCAGCGACCTTCCCCCAACCCCATCCCCCTCCCATTTACCTCTCCACACCCGAGGCTCCCAGCCTCATTCCTGATGATTGGCTTATGCCTGAAACGTTGACTGTCCTGCTCCTCGGATGCTGTCTGAACTTCTGTGCTTTTCCAGCAAAATACTCTCGAATCCAAACATACTTCCCGCTAAGGCTGTTGAAACTGACTTCATACTGAGAAGTTAAGGAGACTACTTTGTTTCCCAATCTCCCTGCAATGAAATTCTACCATAGCCCACAGATGTGAAAGGGCAAGGGGCTAACAGACCTGGACAGCTTCTTCTCCAAAGTCACACATTTGTATTTTACAATCCAGAATGAGCACCAAGTTATGGTATTTTACGTATCTTGTTCATCATTTTCATTTATAATGACAGTAAGGCAGGATCCCACAAGTAATAGGTAACCAATCACCTTCACATTGGTGTGGATGAATTAACAGCTCACAGTTGATGCTGTCTGTTTTTACTTTATATCCTGCTCCTTTCAAACCTTCCTTTAAAGTTTTGTGGGTCTTCTGGTTGCCCTTGCTAATATCTCCTTTCTCTTTTGTTATGGACCAGACCAGATCCCCTTAAAATATATGAAGAAGGTAGCCTAGACCTTAACGTTTTCTTATTTTCAAGGTAAGTGTCAGGTGCTGTGTTCCAAATGTCATTCTAAAACTACTCGATGTTAAGAAAAACACAATTTATTCTAATACTTTGGTTAAAATACAATAAAAAAAGAATAAAAGTAAATTACTGCAGATGCTGGAATCTGAAACCAAAAGAGAAAATGCTGGAAAATCTCAGCAGGTCTGGCAGCATCTGTAAGGAGAGAAAAGAGCTGACGTTTCGAGTCTAACTGACCTTTTGTCAAAGACTCGAAACGTCAGCTCTTTTTTCTCCTGAGGAATAAAGAAAGAACTTGCAATACCTTAATTCTATTAGAAAACTTAACAAAATAATAGATACAATAACTATTACTAATTAAATGTTCCAGTATAGTAGCATCCCATAAACACACCCTCAGCAAAAGGCAAATTCAGAAATCAGATTTGTCTCACCTGCAATCCAGCAGCCCAAGGAGACAACCCCAGCTTTTGGCTGTAATCAAGAGAGGGAAAAATAGCTTCCACTTCTTCAAGAGCCCAACAGCACGTGCTGAAAGCTAAATCTGAAATTCCTGGTTCCTCTTTTGGTTTGGGAATAAAGAAAGAACTTGCAATACCTAAATTCTATTAGAAAATTTAACAGAATAATAGATACAATAACTATTACTAATGAAATGTTCCAGTATAGTAGCATCCCATAAACACACCCTCAGCAAAAGGCAAATTCAGAAATCAGATTTGTCTCACCTGCAATCCAGCAGCCCAAGGAGACAACCCCAGCTTTTGGCTGTAATCAAGAGAGGGAAAAATAGCTTCCACTTCTTCAAGAGCCCAACAGCACGTGCTGAAAGCTAAATCTGAAATTCCTGGTTCTGTGGGAGTTCGATCACACCCATTCAGGCTGCTTCTATTGTTCCAACTTTCAAACAGGCTTCACAAGTTAGTTACCTTCTCATTGACTGCTCATCCCCCAGTCTCTGTCTAAAAGAAAGTAGGACAAAACACACCTCTTAAAGCCACAGAGTTGTCACACTTTTGTTTCAGCGCCCTTACTGGTCTGCTCACAGCTCGAAAAGTTGTTTCACAAATGACTATATGAAAAACTGGGCCTCTCCAGAGGGTGTGGAATCAATCAGTACGCTTATGGTTGGAGGAATGTTATTGACCAGCCCAAGGCTCATTTTGGCCAAGGACATTAATGGACCATCTATTTTGAAGTGTTGGCCTACAATTTACTAATTTGCTTGAATTAAATTTTACAACATGTCATCGGAATGTTGAACTAATGATCTCTGGGTTCTGAATGCTTTAAATGTTCAATCGTTAAATTTAAGTTGCTGTTAAATGAAAACCTCTTGCACACCTTATCTTCATCAGGTTTGGAACAGTTCCTCAAAAAGCAGGGTTGGATTTCTGAAGTTAGAATATTGCATTACATGAATATAGTGGGCACAATTCTGGGAGATAGGTTCAAAACATCCTAGAGTGTGCATTCTGGGAACAGTCCTCAAGTAACTGAAGCCATATTCAGTCAACAGTACAGATGGACGGCAGCAGTAAATGAAATGTGTATCTCCTTTGATCTTTCATCCTCTTTCAGCCAGCAGGATTCGGGCCAAATCTGTGAAATGTAAAATACATCTTCCAAGCAACCTAAATCAGGATGAACTTCTTCAAGCCAAGTTCTACCACGTGTTTGTCCAACAAGAGCTGGTACTGTGACTGGAGTAGATGGAGGTTCTCTAGTGAGCAAAATTTGGCACATGCCATGATAATCTGCTTACTGAGTGGGAGAATGACAGAGGATTTAGAAGGGAATCTCAATTATAGAATTAGACCAAACTGCTTCAAGAACACAGATACAAAATTTTCCTTTTGGCACTGCAGAAATGACTTTCCGTGTATTTTCATCAAAGTAGACTCAACGTTCTTTTTGAATCTTACAATTAGTTTGCTAGGGCCAGATTTGTAGAGGCCAAGTAATTCTTTATATGTTGTCATGGTTTGTCATATAAGGAGAAATTGAGCAGTTTAGGCCTATACTTGTTAGAATTTAAAAGAATGAAAGGAGATCTAATTGAGGTACATGGGATAATTAAGGAGGTTGACAAAGTAATTGTGAAGAGGATGTTTTTCCCTCACCAGGCAATCTAGAATGAGAGGTTGTAGTTTTAGGGTAAGGAGTAGCAGATCTAAGATGAGGAATTCTTTCTTTTAGAGTCATAGAGTCATAGAGATGTACAGCATGGAAACAGACCCCCGCCCCCCGCCGCTCCAACCCATCCATGCCGACCAGATAGCCCAACCCAATCTAGTCCCACTTGCCAGTACCCAGCCCATATCCCTCCAAACCCTTCCTATTCATATACCCATCCAAATGCCTCTGAAATGTTGCAATTGTACCAGCCTCCACCACTTTCTCTGGCAGCTCATTCCATACACATACCACCTTCTGAGTGAAAAGGTTGCCCCTTAGGTCTCTTTTATATCTTTCCCCTCTCACCCTAAACCTATGCCCTCTAGTTCTGGACTCCTCGACCCCAG
>NC_057747.1:4255056-4291057 GCF_004010195.1 Chiloscyllium plagiosum
CCCAGCACCGACCCTTGTGGCACTCCACTGGTCAGAGGCCTCCAGTCTGAAAAACAACCCTCCACCACCACCCTCTGTCTTCTCCCTTTGAGGAGGTTTGTTAACCTGGAGAATTCACTATCCCAGAGTGCGGTAGATATCAGGCCATTGAGTAAATTTAAGGAGGAGATAGACAGGTGTTTATTTAGTAATGTATTGAAAGGTTATGGAGAGCGGGCAGGAAAGTGGAGTTGAGGCTGAGATGAGATCAGCCATGATGATGTTGAATGAGCCTACTCATGTTTCTAATTCTTATGGCTTACATCTTTTCTTTTCCCATGGCTTCTAACTGGTCCTTCGCATTTGTAATTTTCTGAGATGTATGCCAAATATTTTATGCAGACAGTACATGATCTTACATTTTGGGTTTGCTGCAGTTTTGTCTATGGTGATAATTAAAGAAATGTGATTGCCAATGCCCGCTTAAATGGATATGATGTTTGATGAAGATAAAAATAACACAACACCAGGTTGATAAAGGAGCAGTGCTCCAAAAGCTAGTACTTCCAAATAAATCTGTTGGACTATAACCTAGTGTTGTGTGATTTTTAACTTGTCCACCCCAGTCCAACACCGGTACCTTCACATCATGATATTTGATGGTTTTCCATTTATTCTGTTCAATTCGAAGCCTGACCAAACTCAACTTATCTCTTGAGTTTCTTCTGACCTTTTGCAGTTTGGCTACACTTTCAGCAACATTGCAGAATGGGATTAGCTCCAAGAAATCTTCCTTGGATACTGAAGTAGAGGACACAATGCTGTCACCTCTGGCAAAGATAGCCTGTGGGGTTACACACATTAGATAGGGTGCAGCAGTTTGAGAAGACAGCTCATCGTCATCTTCTCAAGGGCAATTAGAGACATGGAATCTATGAGACTTTTTTTTAAACTGATCACAACCCATTATTTTATGGAGAGATTTAAAACTAACACTCCAAGATTGTTCCATCGGAGTTCATTGTTGTGAACTTTTAATGTAAACGTTGTACACATTTCAGGGGAAGAAAATGTAATTGGTGATGCTTTATCCCAAATGTAAACTATTGTAAATTTAATAATGTAACCAAAAAAGATGAATAGTGATTAAGGATCTATTGGGAGGATGGATTGAAAGGCTGTGCAATTTGTTTGTCATTTGAATATCACTAAATTTGTCATGAAACATTTGTAAAATGGTGTTTCGTTTTTTTAAGGATGGGGTATGTAGAAATCATTATTTCTTTATTGTTGTCTTTCTTTTGTTAGAAACAGTGAGTTGAAGTTAAGAATTGAACTTTGAACAACAGTTTGCTTTAAAAGGGAAGAGAGCAAACAACATTGGTGGGGTTTCTACTGGGAACTGGCCTAGAATGATAAAGCAGCTTAACTACTGATCTCAGGATACAGTTGACAAATCGGAACTGAGCTTTGCTCAGGGGAAGCAGCTGATTGGGTGTTGAATTGGTCAGTGAGTGGATCTGACTGGGGTCTGGCAGGACACATTGTGATTTTGAGAAATTTCTGGAGATGTGCTGAATTATTTTACTCTCTCTAGTTTTTCTTCAGCTGTCAAATTGTTGAATGTTCTGAGAAAAGAATATGTCTGTGAAAAAAAGTAATTATTTCTAAAAACCTGCTGAAACTGATTATATTATTCAAATAAATTACATGTTTTAATTTTACTGTTTTGTGAATCCAGTGATAAGCTGATTTGGATTGGCTTTCTATCCCTGTGTGCAGGAATAACAGACAAACTTTAAGCATCCTAATAACCTTTATTCCTGTATTTGACATTCTGTTCATGATGGCAAACAGCCAGTTCCACAGAACATTAAATTCAAGAATGCCACAGCTTCAACTTTTGAATTGCAGACCACATGTTGTTCTAGAATGCGCGTTTTGTTAATGCACATTCGCTATAATGTAATTAACAAATTGGGAACACTGTTTCTACAATGCAAACTTTTAAAACGTGTTTTGATTATAACAAGATTCCGGCCTCATTAGTTGAAATGGTGCTGCTCTTAGGCGATTTTCTTCTAACGTGAGATTGCACGAGAACAGAACCTCACCGCGTTATAGCAGAACTGAATGTACTGAGCAAATAACAATTCTGTTTTTAAACTGTCCACCTGTCCCTTTCTATCTTTTCCTGTCTTTGCCTCCAGCAACTACAACCCACCCTATGTCTGTAAGCTTCTGTAGCATGTAAATGCTTCCCTATTTCAGTAAAGCCCTCCAACCCTATCGTCCTCTCCAATGGCGCAGGGGCATAGTTCATGCAAGTGGAGTCTCAGGTAGACAATATGGTGATTAAAGCATTCAGCACACTTGCCTTCATTGGGCAGAGTATTCAGTATCATGTTGCTCCTCTGCAAGGGCATTGGTGAGGCCACTTTCAGAATATTGCATACATTTCTGTTTGCCCTGCCAGAGGATGTTGTTTAACTTGAGAAAGTGCAGAAAATATTTACAAGGATGTTGCCAGGCCTGGCGCATGCAAGCTGTAGGGAGAGGTTGAATAGGCTATGGCCTTTTTTTCCCCTGGAGCATCAGGGGCTGAGCGTAACCTTATAGAGATCTGTAAAAACATGAGTTACATGGATAGTGTGAATAGCCAATGTCTTTTTCCCAGAGTAGGGGGTCCAACACTAGAGGGCGGGGTGTAAGCTGAGAGGGGAAGGATTTAAAAGAGGCCTGTGGGGAAACTTTTTCACACAGAGGATGAGCTGTGTGAAAAAGTATGGAATGAGCTGCCAGAGGAAGTGGTGGAGGCTGGTACAATTACAACATTTAAAAGGCGTTTGGATGGGTATATGAATAGGAAGGGCTTGGAGGATATGGACCAAATGCTGGCAAATGGGATTAGGTCAATTTAGGATATTTGATCAGCATGGACAAGCAGGACTGAAGGGTCTGGTTCTGTGCTGTATGATTCAGCGACTCAAAGGCCTTTATCTTACACAGTCATTGGATGCGAACATCATTCACTGCCCACCCCTTGTGGCCCTGGAGAAGGTAGTGGTGGGCTGCCTTCATGAACCACTGCTGTCCATGTGCTGTAGACAGACCCATAATGCTGTTGGGGTACAGGTCCAGGTTTTTGTCCCAGCGACACTAAAGGAACAGTGTTATCTTTCCAAGTCAGGATGGTGAGTGGCTTGGAGGGGATCTTGAAGGTGGTGACATTCCTGTGCATCTGCTGCCTCTGTCCTTCTAGGCAGTAGTGGTCATGGGTTTGGAAGGTGCTGTTGAGGGAACCTTGATGAATTTCCATACAGTTAATACTGTGAAGTTACTTTGCAAGACAATACTCCCCATTAGTCAGATAATTTGTGTCGTCTAAGGTCTTGATTCTGAAAGAGTTAGTGTTGTATATTGGATCAAGCTCCTCCCAACCGGATGCAACTATCCCCACGCCACAACTCAAAATTTCCCTGGTGGTGGGCCCTTGCCAATGTCTTATTACCATGTGATGCACCAACCTTCTATTTCTTGCCTTCTCTCTACACCCGCTCTCCAATTAATCCAGTTTACCAGAAACTCATTCTAATCAATGTGACCCTCCCCTCTGAAACTCCTGCTTTCAACTTCATTCCCCAACTTGTTCCATGGGCCGCATTCCTTGATTAGGTAACTCTCTCACAAATCTTGCCTCTTACCCATTGTACTGCTTTAAAAGACGCCCCGTCACTTGAAAACTTTGTGGAGCTTGCATGTTTTATGAAGCTTGGGCACATTTACATCTACCTAAGCTAGCTTAAATATTGCAAGGTTTGTGAAGGTTTGTAGCTCAGGTTGAGGTTTATGGTGTAGGTTTGCTCACTGAGCTGTAGGTTTTATATCCAGACGTTTCATTACCTGGCTAGGTAACATCATCAGTGGCGACCTCCAAGTGAAGCAAAGCTGTTGTCTCCTGCTTTCTATTTATATGTTTGTCCTGGATGGGGTTCCTGGGGTTTGTGGTGATGTCATTTCCTGTTCGTTTTCTGAGGGGTTGATAGATGGTATCTAGATCTATGTGTTTGTGTATGGCATTGTGGTTGGAGTGCCAGGACTCTAGGAATTCTCTGGCATGTCTTTGCTTAGCCTGTCCCAGGATAGATGTGTTGTCCCAGTCGAAATGGTGGTTTTTTTCATCCATGTGTACGGCTACGAGGGAGAGAGGGTCGTGTCTTTTTGTGGCTAGCTGGTGTTCATGTATCCTGGTGGCTAATGTTCTCCCTGCTTGTCCTATGTAGTGTTTGTGGCAGTCCTTGCATGGAATTTTGTAGACGACGTTGGTTTTGTCCATGGGATGTACTGGGTCCCGAAGTTCATCTGTGCTGCAGTGTGTGGTGGCTCATTGGAATAGTGTTCTGATACAGCTTTGTTTGTGTGTGTTGGGATGGTTGCTGGTGTAGTTAAGTATTTGGTCAGTGTTTGTCGGTTTTCTGTATACACAGGTTTGTAGTTCTCCGTTGTCATTTCTTTCAACTGTGACGTCCAAGAATGCGAGTTCGTTGTCGGTTTCTTCCTCCTTGGTGAACTTTATGCTTGTGAGGGTGTAGTTGATGATGTTAAATGTCTCTTCTATCTTGTTTCATTTTGTGATGACAAAGGTGTCATCTACGTAGCGAACCCAGATTTTTGATATTGAGTATTGAATGCATCATACATGGAGGAAAACCTTTAGTCAATAATTGAGCATGTTATTTACATTTTAACTAATAGATTTTCTAAATAATCTGCTAATACAATTGGATTATTGGGTCAAATGGAAAACCATCTGCTCCCCAGATCCATTTATACAAATTCATTTTGGCAACTTATAGAAAGCACCTACTCACTTTATTTTTAAACGAGTAAACCTAGTCCTGGATAAGAACATGCTGGTATGAATAGTAGCTGCTGGCGACGACTTGTAAGAGAGTCTCTGATTCTGTTAACCTCAGTAACACCTTTTAAATAAAAATCTGAATTGTCTCTATCTGAAATGTAAAATAGTCTGTGTTTTCTTAATTACGTTTATGAAACAGAACAGAGGCGCAATTGAAATGAAAGCCTTGTCTGGAAAGATAGAAACGGTTTCCTACAGTGCACTATCACCCGAGGTGGGTGAAAGCACTGAATTGTATATTTAACATGGCTCTGTCAATTGGAACCTTTAATTATAACTCTTCAGTATCAGTTACAGCAGGCTAGCACAGATGGTAAAATCTTCCAAAGCTTGGTTAGTCTACCTTACTTAATCTCAGAAGAGTAATGCACGAGTCATCTATCAAGATACATCAATGAAATTGGTTGCTCTAAGAACAGCGACCAGTCATTGGCTATTTAAACATCATGTGGCCAAACCATTTCTTTCATCTCCCCCCTCCCTACACACATATTTATTTTTTATTTACTGGGTTTATTTTTCAGGATCTAGTTGGGCATAGACATGAGGCTGAGAGTGCTATAAAATTGCTGAAGTATAAAATCGAGCGTACTCAAACTGTCTATATAGAAATATCTCACTAGCGGGTTGCAGTGTAGCAATCAAACTTCAATCCACCTAGTAAATCAGTTTGTGTTTAACCTGTTTGTTTGCAGCTTCAGGCCTCGACACTGTGTGTGTGTGTGTGAGAAAGAGAGAGAGACTTTTGATGCAGGCTACTGTAAGGGATCATAAAACTGAAGAAAATAATAGCAGTCTCCTCCTGTCGCCTTGCCATAGTCAGGTAATGATTGCTGGCTCATACCTAGATGACACAGTTGTAGGAACCCTGTATATCATAACACACGGAGACACAGCAGTGATCAAAATGGTTTCCAGCAATTCAATTAACTTATTAGATTCTTTTAGAACGATTTCAAAAAAATGATGCATCTCTGTGCTCGCTCGCTCACCCCCCTCCCCTTTAAAGTTTCAAAGTCCAATTTGGGCATCCGGTTTATTTCCTGGATTTATGAACTGCTTAAATGCAGAATTTATGCGCCAGCTGCGAAAATAGATCATTTTAAAGCTATTTCATCTCTTCGCAGAAGCTGTGATACTGCGAGTCAGGTCAATAAATGAATAATCAATCAGCTAGTTACTTATATTTAAAGAGGCTTGTAAATGGGCTGATCAGTAAATAGAATCTGTATCGTTTAATCAACTATCCACCACGTGGGGCTGTTCCCGTTGTTAAAAGAACAATTCGGAGCTACCTCTCAATAGTCTTTTTTTCGGACGAACCAATTCTCGGGATGGCGGAGTTTGCACTTTTTATGCAAATTTTCAACTGCAATCTTCGGAGAGTCTGTTTTTTTCTAAAAAAAATACGGTGAGCTTCAACTGTTACCTTAATCCCACACACCCCCCACACACAAAAAAACTGCCCGTCAGCCCCAGAGTGAAATATTCACCCATGAGAAAGTTAGAACTAAGAGCAGAAACGGGCCATTCGGCCCCTCGGGAAGCTACTTCACCATTCAGTGCTATCATTGGCTGATCTCCTCTAGGATCAACTCCACCTTCCTGCTGACTGCAGAAATATCACCTTTGGTGCAGGATAATCACTAAGTGTGTTTAAAATGCTGTTGAAATATTTATTTCAAAATAAATGAGAAACTGACCATTGACCTACAATTTAGTTTATAAAATAAGCCATTTAAAATGAGTTTACTGACGCTGTGGGTCCAATTGCTTCTTTCATTGTAATAAACCTGTTTTCAGCTGCACCACTCGAATCCTGTCAAACGGAGGAATGGGTGGCACCTTGGTAAGGCTAGGGGGGATCTTGCCAGCTGCTGAACCACCCACTTTAACACCAGGCTGACTGAACTGCACACCAAATTAGGTGCTAATGAGACCGCAGTGTGCTCTTACCCTGGATCCAAGAGCTCAGTGGGAGTTGCCAACTACTCAAAGTGGCTCTGGCTCCGGAAGCACCATCAATGAGGCTTGGGGCGGCACGGTGGCTCAGTGGCTAGTGCTGCTGCCTCACCAGGGATCTGGGTTCAATTCCCATCTCGGGCGATTGTTTGTATGGAGTTTACACATTCTCCCCGTGTCTGCGTGGGTTTCCTCCCACTCCACATGATGTACTGGTCAGGTGAATTGACCATGCTAAATTGCTCATAGTGTTAGGTGCATTAGTCAGGGATAAACATTGGGTAGGGGAATGGGTCTGGGTGGGTTGCTGTTCAGAGGGTTGGTGTGGACTCGTTGGGCCGAAGGGCCTGTTTCCATACTGTAGGGAATCTAATTTAATGAGCCTGTGGAAGAGTCCCCAGATTTACTGAGGATCAAGGAGTGAGGTAAAAGATGTGTACCTTTATGGGGAAAGGTTGGGGGCTGTGTTTTCTGTGGTTAAGGTCTGTGGGAGAACAGGACTGGAAGATTCTGACTAAGTAGAGTCATGCAGCATGGAAATAGACTGTTTGGTCCAACCAGTTCACGCCAACCATGTTCCCAAACTGAACTAGTCCTACCTGCCTCCACTAGGCCCATATCCCTCCAAACCTTTCCATATTCATGAATTAATCCAAGTATCTTCGAAACATTGTAACTGTACCTCCATCCATCACTTCTTCTGGCTGTTCATTTCACGCATGAACCAATCTTTGAGTAAAAACATTACCCCCTTTCTCCTCACACCTTAAAAATATGCCCCCTAGTTTTGAACTCCTCCACCCTAGGGAAAAGACACTGGCTATTCATCTTATCAATGCCCCACATGATTTTATTAACCTCAGTAAGGTCACCCTTCAACCTCCTATGCTCCAGTGAAAAACATCAGAGCCTTTCCAGTCTATTTTTATAACTCAAACCCTCCAAGCCTAGAAACATCCTGGTAAACCTTTTCTAAACCCTCTGTGCCACAAGACCTCAGCTCCCAGTGTAGAAACTGCTCCTCATGACATCCTTCTTTGTGTCACTACAGTCAAGAATAAATAATAAATACGTATTATTACCAATTTATAGACTCAGCGAGTTTTGAGATTTGTAGCTCAGGTTGAGGTTTTAGATGTAGGTTTGCTCGCTGAGCTGGAAGGTTCATTTCCAGACATTTTGTTACCCTACTAGGTAACATCATCAGTGGGCCTCAGGCGAAGCACTGCTGATAACTCCTGCTTTCTATTTATATGTTTGGGTTTCTTTGGGTTGGTGATGTCATTTGCTGTGGCGAAGTCACTTCCTGTTCCTTTTCACAAGGGGTGGTAGATGGGGTCTAACGTAATGTATTTGTTGATAGAGTTCCCGTTGGAATGCCATATTTCTAGGAATTCTCATGCATGTCTTTGTTTGGCTTGTCCTAGGATGGATGTGTTGCCCCAGACAAAGTAGTTTCCTTCCTCATCCATTTGTGAGGATACTAGTGAGAGAGGGTCATGTTTTTTTGTGGCTAGTATCCTGCCCACTCCCCCTTACATCAAAGACATCTCGGAAATGACTGCCAGACTACTCAGACCCCTTGGCATCATGGTAGCCCACAAACCCACCAACAAACTAAAACAGCAGCTAATGAACTTGAAAGACGATGAGCAAAACTAATGCCATTTACAAAATACCATGCAAGGACTATAACAAACACTACATTGGACAAACAGGCAGAAAACTAGCCACTAGGACATGTGAACACCAACTAGCCACAAAAAGACATGACCTTCTCTCACTCGTATGGATGAGGAAGGACACCACTTTGTCTGGGACAACACATCCATCCTAGGACAAGCCAAACAAAGACATGCATGAGAATTCCTAGAAGCACGGCATTCCAACCGGAACTCTATCAACAAACACATCGAGTTAGACCCCATCTACTACCCCCTGAGAAAAGAAACGGGAAGTGACTTCACCACAGGAAATGACATCACCAACCCAAATAAACCCAAACAAGTAAATAGAAAGCAGGAATTTTCAGCATTGCTTTGCCTGAGGCCCTTGAAGATGTTACCTAGTAGGGTGATGAACCTTTCAGCTCAGCGAGCAAACCTACATCCAAAATTTATAGGCTCATTTCTGCTGTTAACATAATGGGGAGGAAAATGTACAAGCTGTCGTTTAGGTCCAAACTTGCAACACCTTCAGAAGGAGGCTGTAAGGAAAAGCCAGGGAACTATAAGCTGGTGAGCCTTACATCAATGGTCAGTAAGTTGTGGGAGGGGATTCTGAAGGGCAGGATTTATGTACATTTGGAAAAGCAAGGACTGATTAGGAATAGTCACAATGGCTTTGAGTGTGAGAAATGATATCTCATTAACTTGATTGACTCTTTTGAAGAGGTCATAGAGTCATAGAGATGCACAGCATGGAAACAGACCCTTCGGTCCAATCCGTCCATGCCGACCAGATATCCCAACCCAATCTAGTCCCACCTGCCAGCACCCGGCCCATATCCCTCCAAACCCTTCCTATTCATATACCCATCCAAATGTCTCTTAAATGTTGCAATTGTACCAGCCTCCACCACTTCCTCTGGCAGCTCATTCCATACACGTACCACCCTCTGTGTGAAAAAGTTGCCCCTTAGGTCCCTTTTATATCTTTCCCCACTCACCCTAAACCTATGCCCTCTAGTTCTGGACTCCCCCACCCCAGGAAAAGACTTTATCTATTTATCCTATCTATGCCCCACGTGATTTTGTAAACTTCTATAAGGTCACCTCTCAGCCTCCGACACTCCAGGGAAAACAGCCACAGCCTGTTCAGCCTCTCCCTATAGCTCAAATCCTTCAACCCTGGCAACATCCTTGTAAATTTTTTCTGAACCCTTTCAAGTTTCACAACATCTTTCCAAAAGGAAGGAGACCAGAATTGCACGCAATATTCCAACAGTGGCCTAACCAATGTCCTGTACAGCCACAACATGACCTCCCAACTCCTGTACTCAATACTTTGACCAATAAAGGAAAGCATATCAAACGCCTTCTTCACTATCCTATCTACCTGCGACTCCACTTTCAAGGAGCTATGTGCCTGCACTCCAAGGTCACTTTGTTCAGCAACACTCCTTAGGACCTTACCATTAAGTGTATAAGTCCTGCGAAGATTTGCTTTCCCAAGGTGTCAAAGAAGATTAATGAAGACAGAGTGGTGGACGTTGTCTATGGACTTCAGGAAAGCATTCAACAAGATTCCGCATGGTAGCCTGATTAGCAAGTTAGATCGCACAGGATCTGGGGGAGTTAGCTAATTGGATGCAAAGTTGGCTTGAAGGTACAAGAGAGAAGGTGATGGTGGAGGGATGGTTTTGAGACTGAAGGGCTGTGAGCAATGGGTGTGCCACAAAGACCAGTGCTGGATCCACTGATTTATATAAATGATGAGTCTGTGAGTATAGAGGTATAGTTAGTAAGCTTGCAGATGGCACCAAAATAGATGTAGTGTACAGTGAAGGGTATTATCACCTTGATCAAATGGGAGGAGGAGTGGCAGGTGGACTTTAATTTAGAAAGGTGTGAGGTATTGCATTATGTTAAGGCAAATCAGGGCAGAACTAATACAGTAAATTGTAGGGCCCTAGGGAGTGTTGCTGAACAGAGAGAGCTCAGGATGTAGGAGCCTCATTTCTTGAACGCGGAGTTGTAGGTAGTCAGGGTGGTGGAGAGACCAAGCCTTCATTGATCATTATACTGATTAGAGGTGTTGGGATATCACAAGCTGCTGCTGTACAGGACATTGGTTAGGCCATTTTTAGGATACTGTAGACAATTCTGGTCTCCCTGCTTTGGAAAGATGTTGTTAAACTTGACAGGGTCCAGAAAGGATTTCCAAGGCTGTTGCCAGTACTGGAGGATTTGAGCTATAGAGGGAGGCTGAATAGGCTGGAGCTTTTTTTCCCTGGAGTGTTGGAGACTAAGGGGTGACCTTATAGAGATTTGTAAAATCTTGAGGGGCATGGATAGGGTAAATAGCCAAAGTGTTTTCTCCTAGCATGGGAGATTCCAAAACTAGAGGGCATAGATTTAAAGTGTGGGGGCAAAGGTTTAAAAGGGACCTGATCAGCAACATTTTCACACTGAGGGTGGTGCATGAATGGAACAAGTTGCCAGAGGAAGTGGAGGAAACTGTTACAATTGCAACATTTAAAAGGCATCTGGATGGATACATGAATAGGAAGGGTTTAGAGGGATATGGGCCAAAAGCTGGCAAATGGGACTAGATCAGATTGGATTGCCTGGTTGGCGCAGATGATTTGGACTGAAGGGTCTGTTTCTGTGCTCTATGACAGACAAGTGAATGGTTGAATACTAATATCCAAATATTTCCGTCCAAGTTGCAAGATATTGATATTAGTTTAGTCGAAAGAGCAGCTTCCCCTCTGTTTCACACCAGAAATAGGAGCAGGAGTAGGCCATTCGGCCCATCAAAGTTGCTCTGCCATCAATATGATATGATTTTAAGCTCCTCTCCCCTTTCCGTTTCACATTATCCCTTGACTCCGAGAGATCAAATATCTGTCTATTTGAGACATTAATATATTGAACAATGAATTAGAATTAGATTTTACTGTCACCCGTATTCAAGCACCGGGATATAGGAGTGCAGTGAAAAGTTTACAATGTTGCCACTCAGAGCGCCATCTTAGGTACAAGGTACCTAGGTACAGAAGCTTTGGTAGAGACTAGAAAGATAAGTAAGTTAAACATTCAACATTACAGCTCTTGTCAGTGTAAAGTGGCAAATAAAAAATGAAGTTAAAAGTTCCAAATCCCAGTTCCTCTTCAGCCATGGGCCTGCACTCGCTGGGCTTTCCCTACGAGTGCAGATTCTTAAATGTCAAACTCCCACACAGTTGCTCTTGCTTCACACGCCATTCACATAAACTCAAGTTCTCTCATTGGCAAATGCTCAAACCTGTCACTCAGATTGATTTCAAGTCCTGTGACATTATACAACACCATCACTCCCCACCTTTGGGACTCTGAGCCCATGTTGGCTCTATATAGCAAACCCCTTGGATGCTGCCTGACCTGCTGCGCTTTTCCAGCAACACATTTTCAGCTCTGATCTCCAGCATCTGCAGTCCTCACTTTCTCCTCGAAGATTTTAACCTACTGCGAATCCTCTTGCAAGGATGCCTTCCTTGAAGAAGCTCTCTTCCTCCCTCTACAAGGATTTCAGTGAGAACCTTGGATGCTGCCTGACCTGCTGCGCTTTTCCAGCAACACATTCTCAGCTCTGATCTCCAGCATCTGCAGTCCTCACTTTCTCCTATATAGCAAACCCACCCATCTCAGTGAACTGAATGAACCAGTGGCCACTCAGCACATTAGAATGTTCTTTTAGCCATGCATCATCACCCCTTTTGCCATTTAATCTCTCCCACCTTTGACTTAATCACAGACTTTTCCTTGTGTTCTCCTCCTCCTCCCATGTTGCTGCTTATATGTTTCATATTTGATTAAAACTTGTTACTAATGTTTTTCTAGATCTGATGGCAAGTCTTCAAAATGTTAAACTCTTTGTCTCAACACAGATGCTTGTGATCTACTGAGAATGTCCTTCTTTTAAAGGCAACTTCAGTTCAATTTTATTTGAAAGCATGCTTGACTTGAGGAAAAAAGAAGAAACGTGATTATTCAGTGACTTTAGACGTGCTAATGTATTTTCAATAATTGACATCTTTGTGCTGTCTTGCAATAATTATTAAGACAGAGATAGGCATTAGCTCAGATAACAACCATGCAGTAGGAAAACATGATTGCCAATTGCTGTTGCATTAATACAATATTATTGTCAAACAATGTCAATAATTGTGCATTATCTGGAGTGCTGTGCACAATACTGGTCACCTTATGTCAATGTACTGCTGACAGTTCAGGGAAGCTTGATCAGACTAATACATGGAATGGAGGAGGAGTTGTCTTCAGAGAAAATGTTGGACACGCCAGGCTTGAGTTTCAAAGAGGTGACTTCAAGGCTAGAACGAGGGGTCATTGTTTGAAAATCAGGAGTTGCCCAATTAATACAGAGATGAGGTGATTTTATTTCTAAATGTTCAACATTAAAGCGCTTGTCAGTGTAAAGTGGTAAATAAGAAATAAAGGTAAAAGTGAGTCTTTGGAATTCTCTTCTTGAAAAAGGTGGTGGTGGAAGGAAAGTCCTGAGACAGGTGTGGATGGATTTCTTGGTCAACAAGGGGTGTGTGATGACCCTCCTTCCTTATCAAGGTTACCCTATCCTTGGCTTTTTTTTGTCAGAAAGGTTGTAAAAGTAGCGATTCCGAAAAGTCTAGGTTTGAAGAGTTTTAGGGCCAAATTGATTAAAGCTAACAGATACTGCCTCGGGCAAAAGACTTTAAAGTTAAAAAAAACACTTGTACAATGAAAGGGGAGTGGCCAGTTCTCCCAGCTCAGCTTCTCTCTGGTTTCATTGGGTTTTAGCAGTCTGGCTGTTTACTGAAAGCAGGCAGTCAGTGTGAGGCTGCTGGTCCAAGAAACAGTTCCATGGAAGAAGGTCTTCCATGCTGAGTCCCTCTGCCATCTCTCTCTCTCTCTCTCTCTCGTAAGACCCTGTGTTTGATTTTACCATCTTTGTCAAAGGGTATTTATGGGGATTGTTGCAGGAATTTGGAACAGCATCATTAAATTGGGATAATGTTTTGGGTTTTCAGATAGGTTATGTTAATCTATATTCTGTTCATTTTAGTTTGTGGTTCATTCAGTAATATTGTAAATAAGTTCTGTTTTGTTTAAAACTAAGTGGCTTGACTAGCTGCATCCCTCCTAGAATATCCACTTACACCTGCTTAAAACAACTAGCAAAGTTAGAGTCTGGGCTACTATCTTGAAATGTTTTGAGGGGGTTTGGCCTGGTCCATAACAGATGGAAGGCTCTCTTGAGTTATTGGGAATGTGGATTTGACGTTACAATTAGATGAGTCATGATGAGGCTCAGTGGTTAGAACTGCTGCGTCACAGCGCCAAGCACCCAGGGTCGTAATCCAGCCTTGGGTAACTGACTGTGTAGAGTTTGCCCATTCTCCCCGTGTCTCCGGGTGCATTGGTTTCCTCCCACAATCCAAAGATGTGCAGGTGAGGTGAATTGGCCATGATAAATTGCCCATAGTCAGGGGTGAATATGGGGAATTGGTCCGGGTGGGTTACTCTTCGGAGGGTTGGTATGGACTTGCTGAGCCGAAGGGCCTGTTTCCATACTGTAGGGAATCTAATCTAATCTGAATGCTGGAGCAGGCTCATGAGGGCTGAATGGCCTCCCTTGCCTACAAACACAGGAGGTAGGAGCATGTATCCACACATCTGACTGTCAACTAGGCGAGTGCACAACCTGATCTTCCTGGAGTCACACATGTACCTGCACACTTCCGCCCACATGTACCATGCTGATTAGGGTACTTCACTTTCTTTGGGAGCACCTGACAAAATCTGAAGTATCTCTTCATGCACAGTTCCAATCCTAGGCTTGGGAATCCTTAGGAATCACTGGTAATGAAACCACAGTGATCCACTTGCCAATTCAAAGAAGAAAACACCAGTGTTGATTGTGAGTCACAAACTATTACTGAATCAGTTTGCAACAAACAGCACCCACTGGAGTCCTGAAAGGTTGCTTTTAGTCCAATCAATTATATAAAGATTATTTTTGAAGCCTCTTCTTTATTTGTCATGAGCACATCACACTGAACGGATGCATCGAAGGGATTGACAGTCAGGATCTTTTTTCCCAGAGTTGAAATTTCTAAAATTAGGGGGAAAGGTGAGGGGGGAGTTCAAAGGAGATGTGAGGGGCAAGTGTTTTTTTAAGAGTGTTCGGAGCGTGGAACACACTGCCAGGGGAGGTGCTGGAAGCAGATTCAATCGGGGTGTTTAAGGGACTTTAAGACAGGCACATGAATATGCAAGGAATGGAGGGATATGGACCAAGGGCAGAAAGAAGGGATTAGTTCAATTTGGTGTCATGTTTACCACAGCATCGTTCCTGTGCTCCCTGTTCTACATCTGTTTTCGTGCTGTACATCTCTATGTCTCTATAACCCTCTCCCACTCTATTAGTAACCACAGCCCTCTTAAAGTACTTTAAAACAATAGCAGATCTACAGTGCTGCTATCCATAGTCAGTTTGTGAATCTACTGCTTCTTACCTAATAGAGATGCTCGTGCCATGAGAAAGAGATAACATCAAAGCCAGTGATTTAAACTGACTGAATTAATTAAATTCTATTTTCACAAGGATGCCATTTTATATAGGTAACTCCATTACTGATTCTTAAAAAAAAATCATATTTCCCATTTTCAAAGCCTTTGCAAGACTGCAGGGCAGAAATTGCTTGCTATTTATTCAATAGAAATGTTTGCTTTGTTAAAGAAACTTTCACAATAGGACATTCCAAAGTGCATAGCAGCCGATCAAACACCCTCTGAAATGTAATTAGTGCAGTGTTCAATGTTTTGTCTCATCTGTGGTTGATTGTGCTAGTCTGGTAACTGATCCTTGTGTACTTGCTTGACTGCTTTAGTTTCTAGATGGAGCTCATGAGCTAAGTCGTGACTACAGATTGAGAAGGTTTTAGAAAAGATCTGGGAATGAAGAAATAGTATATTTTTTGAAACTACTAAGATATTTTAAAGTCCTGTAAATGAACTGTTTGAACTAAGGAAGAGTCATCACTCGATTACTCTGAGGTAATTCATTCATCTAAAATGTACCGCAATCTAATGTAAACATAATGAGGGAAATGCATTTGCATTGTGGAACTTAAACATCACAAAAGGAGACAGGAAATTGAGGATATTTGTCTTGCGCTCATCAGAACCAGGGCACAAGAAACAGAATTCAACCAAGAGACACCATTTAGTCCATGGTGTCCCTTAGGACAAGGGTATGCCTGTGTCCTTCAACTTCCTGTCTCCTTTTAACAATAGTTAAAATGCCAATTTGCACACAGTAAGATCCCAGAAATAGCAACATGCTCATGACTGGGGCAGCACGTTAGCTCAGTGGCTAGCAGTGCTGCCTCACAGGACCAGTGACCCAGGTTTGATTCCAGCCTCAGGTGACTGTGTGGAGTTTGCACCTTCTCCCAGTGTCCGCATGGGTTTCTTCCAGGTTCTTCGGTTTCCTCCCACAATCCAAAGATGTGCAGATTGGGTGAATTGCCCATAGTGTTCAGGGATGTGTAGGTTCAATGCATTAGTCAAGGGAAATGTAGAGTAATAGGGTCGGGGAATGGGGCTGGGTGGGATACTCTTCAGAGGGTCAGTATGGACTTGTTGGGCCAAATGGCCTGTTTCCACACTGTAGGGATTCTGTGATTGGATCTATGATTGGTTGAGACCAAGACATTAGGGAGGACTGTATTCTAAAGAAGGGTCATTTAGGACTCAAAACATTAACACTGTTTCTCTCTATTTACAGATGCTGTCAGAACTGTTGAGTTTCTCCAGCATTTTAAGTTTTCTTGTAGTTCTCCATCCTGTGTACTTTGCTGTCATTTCACTGGGGAAAGCTCCCCTGCTCTTTTCTGAGTATCTCTCCATTCTTTCATTTTTATGAAAGATTTAATTGTCCAAGTCCCCATTCCCCGTTCCATCTGTTTCCAGACACACACGACAATTCACCCCCAGCCCACTACACCCTTGGTGAAAGCCAGTTATTAGCTACTCACTTGGGGTAAGGATATGGTAACTGTGCATTTGATCTAATTGTGATAAAGTTCAGAAGGTGGCTCATTTTAGCAACAACAAGATAGAGAGAAGTGCTGTTTGTTCTAATAGGTCACTGCAAACTCTGTTAATTGAGAACTGTTAGACCTAAGTTAATTGGTAGCAATAAGATAGATGTTAATTTGCAGCAGCAAGAGATATGCTAATTGGTGACAATAAGATCTATGCTAATTTGCAGCAGTAAGATCTATGCTTATTGGTGGCAATAAGGTCTATGCAAATTGGTGTCAGTAAGATCTATGCTAATTGGAAAAAGTAAGATCTATGCAAATTGGTGGCAGTAAGATCTATAGTAATTGGTGGCAGTGAGATCTATGCAAATTAATATCAGGGAGATCTATGCTAATCGCTGGTCGTAAATGGCAGATATGGAGTGTAACACTAAATGCAGTGACAACATGTTTCTCAAAATGTATGTTTCTTATTGTAACTAAGTACTCTTCAAACTGCAAGTTTTTAAAAAATATCAATTTGCTTTTCTTATTCCAGAAAGCTACAAAGAATATTGATACAGAACTGCTCATAAAGCCACAAAAGGTTCCAAGAAAATGCTTTGAAATTGCTTCAAATGTACGAGTGACCTGTGATAAATGTCACAACAAAAAGAGTTCACGTTGCAACAAACAAAAGTTCTGCAACATCTGAAATTAAATCGTTTCTCTGGCTTGGGTGTATTATTACCATGCCTCCAAGTTTACTTAAACTCAGAACAATCCTGCAAGGGCAAGACAGAATTTGCTTTGTCGTTTCAAGTCCCGCACAGGCACTATGGAGTCGGTGATCTTAACATTCCACCTTTGTACACTGAATGAAATCCTTTGGAGAAATGTTATTGTCAATCATCTCATCTCCAGGGTAGTCCTTCACTTGTGCAATATGCTACAAGCTAATTTCATGAGAGTATCTTCTAGATCCATTGTGAAGCAGTCTGAGACAGGACTTAGTTGAATTCTTTCATAGGGACTCACTATGATCAGACCCTGTAAATGAGATGTCTGCATGGACTGTTAAGCAGCATGAGTGTTTGAACCAAAGGAGGCCATTCAGCCCCTCAAACCTGCTTAGCCTTTGAACCAGATAACGGCTGATCTGTATTCCTCATCATCGTGTATCAATTCTTGCTTCATCTCCTGACACTCTCTCCAACAGGCACAGTCTCGATCATGATCATTTCCAGTTCTCCCCTTGAATCAATAACTTCTTGTGGGAGAGGATCCATATATCTGCTTCCTGGTTTCAATCCTGAACATGCCAGATCTAAGTTTAAGATTTCATCGCATCCTCTGATTGTCCTCAATGAAAGTAGTATTTACATTCATTTATGCTGTCAAATCCTCTGCCCACTTCAATCAGCTTCACCCTCAATCTTCACAGTTAGAGAGAATGCAAGCAAAATTTATGCAACTGTCCTCAGAATGTAAACTTTCTAAACCTTGCTGTGTTTTTGACTCAGGGGACACCCACTCTTTAGACCCTGCCTTGTGAAAACATTCCATTACCTGGAAGTTCTACAATGACCAGCTCCAAGTCCACTGGGGGTTTGTCACTGAGTTGACACTGTGCATTCAAATCTACTCCAAAGACTCGGGTATTGAGGGAGTGCTGCATCTGACAGTGAAATGTTCAATGACGGCCACCTCTGACACTTAGTTGGATATAAATTAGGCCATTAATTGTGGGATCTTGCTGTGTGCAAATGGGCTGCCAACCCTACAATGAGGTGTCACATGACTTGTGAAAGCACTCATTGGCTATGAAGAGATTTAGGACACCCTTGTTCATGGTATTTAGTGGCTTTTGTATATCGTGTGACGCTTAAGGTGGACAAGGTACACGATTTCTGAAGCAAATCTTTCCTGGAACAGGTTGCTGTCGCTTGAAGGAACGTAATCCTTATCAAACATGGTTGACAAGGAGATTCTCCCATTCTTACCTCTTTCCATTTGCATACTCTAAGAATTTACAGCCTCATACTTAATTTCTTTGACTACATCTTCAACACCATTAAGTTCTGGAGTAAAACTTGAACCAAAAGTTTTAATCTCAGTGACAGCGCTTCACAACATCATGAAAGCTGCTACCTGCACTTCTTTCATGACTGGCTCAGATCCTGCTCTTGGTCGGCTGATAAATCACACAACTGCAGAAGGAGGCCGTCATTGTCTGCACCAGTTCTCTGAACATTTTAACTAGTCTCCCACCTTTCCTCCTGTAGCCAGCTGTTTGTTTGAGTAATTGTTCCAATATCCTTTCAAATATTTCAATGAACCTTGCCTTAACCGCTCTAGAGCCTAACTGGAAATGGAATGGAAAAGACATTTTTTTCATCTCATATTTGTTCCTTTTGCAAATGACTTTAATACTGTTGCTGCTTATTCTTTGTCCCTTTATGCACAGGGACAGCTTTTCTCTCTCTGCTCTGCGCTAAGCAAGGCAGTGGTCTAATGCTGGTGTTACAATACTGTGGTGAACCCTTCTGTTAATTAAACCAAACACCAAGAGAAAGTTCACCTCTCCTCATAATCTGTTAAAATATGAGTGACAGAAATCCCAAATTCCACTATTTAAAGAAAATAACATCAATTTATTCTTTAACTCTAAACAGCTCTAAGCCCCCCCTTTTTCTTAACTGCTTATTACCTGCCTCCAACTCAAAAGCAATATACTGTTCCAATAAAACACTTATTAAAATTACATAACTTAATTTCAAAACCATACAGCGGTTGTCGTCTGCGGTGTCTGTCTTCTCCCGGCTGCAGATGTCCCTGGGTGGACTTTTTACTCTTTACTGTGAAGTTGTTTGATTTGAAAAAGTAACTTTGTAGTTTTGTAGAACTTTGTAGAAAAAAGTAAGTTTTTCTCAATCTTTTGGGGCTCTCGCTCACTCTTTCTCGCCTTGCTCTGTCTCGATGGCAGTTACTCTGTCTGACTTTCAAAATGCCTGCTTTTTTTAATACCCTCAACATCGGATCATCTCATTGGTTCGATGTTGGCAAAATAATAAATTCAATTTTTTGGTACAGTCTGAGACTGCTAGCTAATCATCACAGGTCTCAGCTCTCAGTTCAGAACAGCATTCATTCTCTCTTAAAGGTACAGTACTCACCTTCAACTTCATAACACTGGTATCACTTGACTGTTAATCCGGAAATTTAGCTAATGTTCTGGGGACCCAGGTTAAAATTCACCATGATGTGGTGGAATTTAAATTCAATAAAGAATCTGGAATGAAGGGACTAATGATGACCATTGTCGGAAAAACCCATCTGTCTTACAAATGTCCTGTAGGGAAGGAAATCTGTCATCCTTACCTGGTCTGACCGACACGTGACTTACACCAAAGTGGTTGACTCACAACTGCACTCTGGGTAATTAGGGATGGACAATAAATGCTAGCAAGAGATGCCTTCTCCTTGTGAGTGTATTACAAATGTATATTTTCATGATTTATAAAACCATGAAGTGCATGGATAGGGCAAATAGACAAGGTCTTTTCCCTGGGGTGGGGGAGTCCAGAATTAGAGGGCATAGGGTGAGAGGGGAAAAAGACCTGAGGGGCAACTTTTTCACGCAGAGGGTGGTAAGTGTATAGAATGAGCTGCCAGAGGAAGTAGTGGAGGCCGGTACAGTTGCAACATTTTAAAAGGGATCTGGATGGGTAAATGAATAGGAAGAATTTGGAGGGATATGGGCTGGGCGATGACAGGTGGGACTAGCTTGGGTTGGGGTATCTGGTCGGCATGGACGGGTTGGACCGAAGGGTCTGTTTCTGTGCTGTACATCTCTATGACTATGATTCTGAAAACCTCTAGCAGATCTCCTCTTAGTCTTATTCTCTCCAAGGAGAACAGTCCCAACTTCTTCAATCGATCCTCATTATTGAAGTTTCTCATCCCTGAAACCATTCTTGTAAATTGCTTCTGCACTTTCTCCAATGCATTCATATCCCTCCTATAGCGTCTCAGACTATTAGCAATCTGTGTCTCTGTTTGATTGGTCCCCATCCATGCATCAAGAATCCCCGGGCAATATTTCCACACACTTCCGATTTCCAGCCTCCGCACATGTTTGATTCATTCCTAAACATTGTTCTCTCAATAATAGATTCCATAATAAAGTCATACAGCACGTAAAGAGACTGTTTGGTTCAACCAGTCCACACCGACCAAACTAAACTAGTCCCACCTGCCTGCACTTGGCCCATATCCTTGCAAACCTTTCCTATTCACGTACTTATCCAAATGTCTTTTAAACTGTACCTGCATCCACCATTTCCTCTGAACGTTCACACATGAACCAATCTCTGTGTTAAAAATAAGTTGACCCTCGTGTATTTCTTAAATCTTTCTCCTCTCACCTTAAAAATATGTCCCTTAGTATTGAAATCATCTATCACCTGCCATTCACCTTATCTAAGCCCCTCATGATTTTATAAACCTCAATAAGGTCACCCCTCAATGTCGTAAACTCCAGTGAAAAAAGGTTCCAGTCTATCCCACCTCTGCTTATAACTCAAGCCCTCCATTCCTGGCAATATCCTGGTAAATCTCCTGTGAACTCTCTCCAACTTAATGATATGCTTCCTATAACAGGGCGACCAGAACTGGACACGGTACTCCAGAAGTGGCCTCACCAACATCCTGTACAACCTCAACATTACATCCCAACTCTTATATTTAAAGGTCTGAGCAATGAAGGTAAGAGCGCTAAATGCCTTCTTAACCATCCTCTCTATACGTGATACAAACTTTAAAGAAGTTTTAAAAGGGCAGGATGGTGGTGCAGTGTTTAGCACTGCTGCGCCATACAGCCTGGAACCTGGGTTTGATTCCAGTCTCAGGCGACTGTCCGTGTGGAGTTTGCACATTATCCCGAATCTGCATGGGTTTCTTCCCACAGTCCAAAGATGTGCTGGTTAGGTGGATTGGCCATGGGAAAGGAGAAAGCGAAGACTGCAGATGCTGGAGATCAGAGCTGAAAATGTGTTGCTGGAAAAGCGCAGCAGGTCAGGCAGCATCCAAGGAACAGGCGAATCGACGTTTCGGGCACATTCCTGGAGAAGGGCTTATGCCCGAAATGTCGATTCTCCTGTTCCTTGGATGCTGCCTGACCTGCTGTGCTTGGCCATGGGAAAGGCAGGGCTACCGTACCTTTCGTCCCTTCATCAAAGTCATTTGTAAAAATTGTAAAACAGTTGAGATCCTTGTAGCACACAACTTTGAAATTGTATCCCGTATGCATAGCTGAAAATGTGTTGCTGGAAAAGCGCAGCAGGTCAGGCAGCATCCAAGGAGCAGGAGAATCGACGTTTCGGGTATGAGCCCTTCTTCAGGAATCCTCATGCCCGAAATGTCGATTCTCCTGCTCCTTGGATGCTGCCTGACCTGCTGCGCTTTTCCAGCAACACATTTCCATCTCATTACACCTTGCCAACCATGAAAAGACAAAATAATTTCACAGAGGCCAGTATCCCAATACCAAGTCATCCTTTATTTACACATGAGCAGCCCTTGAGTGTAGTACAGCCTTATTCAGAGCCAGCCCTCAGAGTGAGCGAAACCACCGAGACTCCAGTTTATATCTATCAGTCAGGGGTCCCTGATTGGACCAGGTTAATTGCCCCAGTCAGGGAACTCATATTCCATGACATCCAACTGATTGACCTCGTTACAAGACACATTTATGCGTCCTCCCTATTCCCTGCAAGCAAGTCAACAGGCAGATGGGCAGAATAGTCTCCTTCCCGACTACGTCATTCTAGACTTGAAGATGTACCAACAGCACTGAAGCAGGAAATTTAGGAGCTGAGTATCCACCTTGGTTTATGCCTGGAGCACCGTGGACAAACACATTCTCCTCTTCCGATACCCCAGTGGCCATGGAACCTACAATCAACTGTTCACTGATTAAATATAATAGACCATTGCAAGAGTGTGAGTGCCTTTATCATTATTCTTTTCTGAAATTAACTCTTCAACAAGACTACTTTTGTCTTTTTGATCGAATAATATGCCACCTTCGTGTATCCATAGTGGAACTCTTCAACTTGAATTGAAAGCTGTACTTTTAAGAAAGTGTCTGTCATCAGTACATTGCCCAATGGCATTGCTCATTGTTAGTTGATGAACCTAATTACTATCTGGACATCAGGAAGACACGGAACTGTGAGGGAGATCATGGATGTTTACCCCATAGCACCATCTATATATCATTAGACACAACTGTTTACACTCAAAATTAAAATCACGCAACACCAGGTTATAGTCCAACAGGTTTCATTGGAAGCACTAGCTTTCGGAGTGCCGCTCCTTCATCAGGTGGTTGTGAAGGAGCAGCGCTCCGAAAGCTAGTGCTTCCAATTAAACCTGTTGGACTATAACCTGGTGTTGCGTGATTTTTAACTTTGTACACCCCATTCCAACACCCGGCATCTCCAAATCATTGTACATTCAAAGAACTTGTGTTTTGTGTCCATCCAGAGACAAGATTGAGGTTGGGATTGAAGTTTATTACCCATTGTCTGTCGCTCTTTAGACTGTGGTAGTCAGATGATCTCTTGAACCACTGTGGCAATGCTGTTAGAGAGGGTGTTCCAGGATTTTGACCCAACAACACTAAAGGAATGGCAATATATTTCCAAGTCAGGATGGTGAGTGGCTTGGAGGGGAACTTGCAGGTGATGGTGTTCCCATGCATCTGGCTAGGCCAGTATTTCTTTCCCAACCCTAGTTGTTCAGAGGGCAGTGAAGAGTCAACCACATTGTTGTGGGAGTGGAGTCACATGTAGGCCAGACTAGGTAAGGCTGGCAGTTACCTTCCCTGAAAGACATTAGTGAACCAGAGGTGATTTTCCAACAATAGACAATGGTTTAATGGTCATCATTAGACTCTTAATTTCAGATTTTAAATGAATTCAACTTCCATCCTCCGCCATGGTGGGATTCAGACTCAGGTCTCGAGAACATTAGTTGGATCTCTGGAGTAACAGTAATGGCACTATAGTCCCAGAGGACAATAGGGTAGCTCTCTCATTAGAGAGAGAACTAGTGGTGGTTAGTCTGTGGATCACTATGCTTCAGGCGAGAGAAGAGGTTGAGAGGGAGAGTCCTTTATAGTAACCTCAATTGATACAGGAATTGAACCCATGCTGTTGGTATCTCTTTGTGTCCCAAGTCAGCTATCCAGCCAACTGAGCTAACTGAACCCCACAAGGTTTGTTTTATTTAGACTCCTTGCAATAAACCATCAAGGTTTAACAATCTAGTGATAATACCAGAGGCTGTGACATCCCCATGATCATCGGTTTAGCAGGTGTTGTTTAGTGAGGTTCATGGAGTTATTGCAGTCCATCTTATACACACTGTTGCCATTGTACGTCAGCTATGGAAGGAGTGCATGTTGAAGACAATAAGTAAAGGTAACAATCATGTGAGTAAGTCATGTAGTTGTACTGTTTGTGAACTGGTCATAAGTGACCTATGCTAGTACTCTGGAGATGTGTTTAAGTTTCAACACAACTGCTACGTTTTGAACTAAGTTTGTAATTCTGATATTGAAAGTTGGACTCAATAATGGCAGCCATTAAACTAACATCAGTTGTTGTAAAAATCCATTTGGTTCACTAATGCCCTTCAAGGAAGGAAATCTGTCCTTTTCTAGTCAAGCCTATGTGATTCCAAACCCACAGCATGTGGTTGACTCTTAATCACCATCTGAAATGGCCTCGCAGTTCAAGGCAATTCAGGATAGGCAGGTATTGCTAGTTCAGTTTAGGACAATAGTCAGCATGGACTGGTAGGACCGAAGGCTCTGTTTCCATGCTGTATGACTCTATGACTCTATCTCATGAAAGAATAAGTAAAGAAAAGCAGACACAATCTTTATGCAACAAAATTCTGCATGTTAGAACATTAGATAGAATATAAAGAACAATAACACTAGACTAAAAGATGAATAAGGAGGGAGAAATTGTTGTAAGAGAGAGCTAGCTACAATTATGAAAGCAAATAGTAAGAATTTCTACGTTTGTTTAAACAGGAAAAGAGGAAATAAAGGGATTGTTAGCCCCCCAGAGAGTGTATCTGAGGAATTACTACCAGCAAATGAATTTAACATATGCTTTCCATCTGTTTATGCCTTTAAGAATCCAAATATCATCTCAGAAAGCATGTAAATCAGAATGTGAAAGGGACAGAAAAACTTAGATCAATTACAATCATTAGAGATAAGGTACTGAGAAAGTTTTTCAAACTAAAATCTGCCTGGTCCCCTGGAACAAAGCAGTTTAATCCTCAGGTATCAAACAAAAGGTATGTTTTAATTTACCAAAATTCCCTTAATTCTGGAAAGGTCCCATCAGATTAGAAACTAGTAAATATGACTCCTCTATTTGAGAAACAGAGGGAGACAGAAAGCAGGAAACAATAGGCCAATGAGCCGAACATATTTCACAGGTAACATGCTGGAGATCTATTATGAAAGAGGACTTCGCAAGTGTTAACACAATCAGGCAGAGTCAAAGAGTCATACAGATGTACAGCATGGAAACAGACCCTTCGGTCCAACCTGTCCATGCCGGCCAGATATCCCAATCCAATCTAGTCCCACCTGCCAGCACCCAGCCCAGATCCCTCAAAACCCTTCCTATTCATATACCCATCCAAATGCCTCTTAAATGTTGCAATTGTACCAGCCTCCACCACTTTCTCTGGCAGCTCATTCCATTCATGTACCATCCTCTGTGTCAAAATGTTGCCCCTTAGGTCTCTTTTATATCTTTCCCCTCTCACCCTAAACCTATGCCCTCTAGTTCTGGCCTCCCCGAACCCAGGGAAAAGACTTTGCCTATTTACCCTATCCATGTCCGTCATAATTTTGTAAACCTCTATAAGGTCACCCCTCAGCCTCCGACGCTCCAGGGAAAACAGCCTCAGCCTGTTCAGCCTCTTCTCGTAGCTCAAATCCTTCAACCCTGGCAACATCCTTGTAAATTGTTTCTGAACCCTTTCAAGTTTCACAACATCTTTCCGATAGGAAGGAGACCAGAATTGCATATAATATTCCAACAATGGCCTAACCAATGTCCTGTACAGCCGCAACATGACCTCCCAACCCCTGTACTCAATACTCTGACCAATAAATAAAAGCATACCAAATGCTTTCTTCACTATCCTATCTACCTGCGATTCCAATTTCAAGGAGCTATGAACCTGCACTCCAAGGTCTCTTTGTTCAGCAACACTCCCTAGGACCTTACCATTAAGTGTATAAGTCCTGCTAAGATTTGCTTTCCCAAAATGCAGCACCTCGCATTTATCTGAATTAAACTCCATCTGCCACTTCTCCTCCCATTGGCCCATGTGGTCAAGATCCTGTTGTAATCTGAGGTAACCCTCTTCGCTGTCCACTACACCTCCAATTTTGGTGTCACCTGCAAACTTACTAACTGTACCTCTTATGCTCGCATCCAAATCATTTATGTAAATGACAAAAGGTAGAGGAACCAACACTGATCCTTGTGGCACTCCACATGTCACAGGCCTCCAGTTTGAAAAACAACCCTCCATCAACCCTCTGTCTTCTACCTTTGAGCCAGTTCTGTATCCAAATGGCTAGTTCTCCCTGTGTTCCATGAGATCTAACCTTGCTAATCAGTATCCCATGGGGAACCTTGTCGAATGCCTTACTGAAGTCCACATAGATCACATCTACTGCTCTGCCCTCTTTGTTGCTTCCTCAAAAAACTCAATCAAGTTTGTGAGACATGATTTCCCACGCACAAAGCCATGTTGACTCTCCCTAATCAGTCCTTGCCTTTCCAAATACATGTACATCCTGTCCCTCAGGATTCCATCCAACAACTTGCCTACCACCAAGGTCAGGCTCACTGGTCTATAGTTCCCTGGTTTCTCCTTACTACCCTTCTTAAACAGTGGCACCATGTTTGCCAACCTCCAGTCTTTCGGCACCTCACTTGTGACTATCGATGATACAAATATCTCAGTAAGAGGCCCAGCAATCACTTCTCTAGCTTCCCACAGAGTTCTAGGGTACACCTGATCAAGTCCTGGGGATTTATCCACCTTTATGCATTTCAAGACATCCAGCACTTCCTCCTCTGTAATATGGACATTTTTTGTGAAAGAGAAAAAAAAACACGTTTGACTACTTTATTAGATATCTTTTGGGAAGCAACAAACAATGAAGATAAATGGGAACCAGTTGTTTTACAGTATTGAGATTTAAAGAATGCACTTGACAAGATAGCATATTCAATATTACAAAACAAGGTAAGGGGTCATGTTGTTGGAGGTAAAATATTTTCATTGGTAAAGGTATAGTTGGTCTTTTTCAGGTTGACAGTATATGATGAGTGATGTGACACAGGAATGATTCTCTGGGACCTCAATTATTTACAATCTGTATAAATGAGCCATGAGAGTTTGGAGCTCTTTTCCCCAGAGGACAGTAGAGTTGGGGTCCTTGAATACTTTTGTGGCCTATGTGGATGGATTCTTGACAAGAAGGAGGTCAATGGTTTTAGAGGGCAGGCAAGAATATGGAGTTGGGGCCATAATTAGATCAGTCACAATTTTAATGAAAAGCACAACACACTAGTTGGACCGAATCATTTGCTCTGGCTCCTGTTTCATATATTTCACTGTTGCATTCAGGTATATGTGCACCGCACATAGAGATGTACAGCATGGAAACAGATCCTTCGGTCCAACCCGTCCATGCCGACCAGATATCCCAACCCAATCTAGTCCCACCTGCCAGCATCCGGTCCATATCCCTCCAAACTCTTCCTATTCAAATACCCATCGAGATGTCTTTTAAATGTTGCAATTGTACTAGACTCCACCACTTCCTCTGGCAGCTCATTCCATACACGTACCACCCTCTGCGAGTAAAAATTGCTCCTTAGGTCTCTTTTATATCTTTCCCTCTCACCCTAAACCTATGCCCTCTAGTTCTGGACTCCCCGACCCCAGGGAAGACACTTTGTCTATTTATCCTATCCATGCCCCTCATAATTTTATATACCTCTATGAGGTCATCCATCAGCCTCTGACGCTCCAGGGAAACAGCCCCAGCCTGTTCAGCCTCTTCCTATAGCTCAAATCTTCCAACTCTGGCAACATCCTTGTAAAGTTTAGAAGACTGAGAGGGGATCTGATTGAGACGTATAAGATTATTCAAGAATTGGACACTCTGGAGGCAGGAAACATGTTTCCGCTGATGGGTGAGTCCCGAACCAGAGGACACAGCTTAAAAATAAGGGTAGGCCATTTAGGACAGAGATGAGGAGAAACTTCTTCACCCAGAGAGTGGTGGCTGTGTGGAATGCTCTGCCCCAGAGGGCAGTGGAGGCCCAGTCTCTGGATTCGTTTAAGAAAGAGTTGGATAGAGCTCTCAAGGATAGTGGAATCAAGGGTTATGGAGATAAGGCAGGAATAGGATACTGATTGAGGATGATCAGCCATGATCATAATGAATGGTGGTGCAGGCTCGAAGGGCAGAATGGCCTACTCCTGCACCTATTGTTTATTGTCTATTAAATCTTTTCTGAACCCTTTCAAGTTTCACAACATCCTCCCGCTAGGAAAGAGACCAGAATTGCACGCAATATTCCAACAGTGGCCTAACCAATGTCCATAGTGTCAGAGTTTCCCAATAGGTGAAGGGATCATGCATTTTTCTTAACTCCCAGTATTTTATTGGTCATAAAGGTTTTGAATAGCCCCTGAAAACCTATCTTGCTTGAGAGCTTCGGAACCTTATGGGAAGCGTGTCACGTAAGTGTTAAATGTTTTCACAATTTCACGTAATTTATTTCAGATGGTGCTTTAAAAGTTGCTGATATTTTTACTGCCATGTTTGATCAAAGGACTCTGTCCTGAAAGGGGGAGATGACCACTACATTGACGTACACTGCGTAAATGTTGAGATGCATTGGAGTACTTGGCCCTATTGACAAAGTAAAGTACTACATTGTAGTCAAACTGAAAATCAGAAATGTTTGACAACTCCAGGGCCTTAATCTAAAGTAATTTACATTGGAAAACAATATAGCTTCTACCAATCTGCAAAGGGATATAGACAGCATATTTAAGTGAATGGGCAAAAACTTGGCACATGGAATATAAGGTGGGAAAATCTGAGGTTATATACTTTGGCGAGAAGAATAGATAGGTGAATACGGTTCAAATAGAGAAAGACTGCAGAAAGATCCCACACTGAGGGATTTGAGGTCCCCATGCATGAATCACAAAAAATAGCTAGCATCTTGTTGACCAGGTTATAGGAAAAGTAAGTGGAACGTTGGCTTTATTTTTCAAAGGAAATGAAACATAAAAATGTGGAAGTCTTCCTAAAACCATGCAAGAAATTAGCTAGATTAAACGTAAGATATTGTGAATATTGGTTTTGATCCCCATATTTAAGGGAAGATACACTGGCATTGTAGGCAGTCCAGATAAGGATCACTGGGTTTAGTCTTGGAATGGAGACATGTTTCTATGAGGAAGAGTTAAGTAGCTTGGTCCTGTACTCATCAGAGTTTAGAACAAATGAATAGCGACCCTATTGAAAAATTTACGAATTGGGTTGTTTCCCCCATGATTGAGTTGAGTTGGATCATTGGAGAGTCTAGGGAACAACCATTTAAGATAGGGACAAGGAGGAATACCTTCTCTTATTGTTGAGTGAATCTGTGGAATTCTTTACTGCAAAGTGTTGTAGAGGTTGGATCATTCAAGGTTGAGATAAACAGATTTTTAAAGGAGTCGAAGATTATGGAGAAAAGAGAGGGAAGTGTATCTATGATGCACAGTGGTTAACATTGCTGTCTCACAGCACCAGGGATTTGGGTTTGATTTCAGCCTTGGTTGGGTGACTGTGTGGAATTTGCATATTCTCCCCATGTTAGGTGGATTGGGCATGCTAAATTGTACATAGTATACAGGGATGTGCAGACTAGGTGGATTAGCCTTGGGACATGCAGGGTTACAGAGAGAGGGCTGTGTTTGGGTGGGATGCTCTTTGGAGGGTTGGTGTGGACTTGATGGGCTAAATAGCCTGCTTCCACATTGTAGGGGATTATATAATTGCTCGATCAGCCATGATCTCATTGAATGGCAGAACAAACCCAATGGCTTATTTCTACTCATAATATCTTAGAGCAAAAAAGGCCATCTGTGACAAGAGTGCTTTGAACAGCAGGCCATCGATTGTGGCTTAGAAAAGAAATAACTAATTGTTTTTCTAGCTTCAATAGGCTCTATTGACTTCAGTTGCAAGAGTTTGTTTGAAAGCTGAGCCCATTATGAATGCTGGAGTCTGATTGCCTGAAGACTGCTCAGATGCTTGGTAACCTTTCCTCCTGCTTTAAGGCACATGACTAACTGATCATCCAAAAGTGAAAACCTTCTGTTCAGTTCTCATCGCCTCATTATAGGAAGGATATGAAAGCTTTAGAGAGGCTGCAGAAGAGATTTACCAGGATGCTACCTGGACTGGAGGGCATGTCTTATGAAGAAAGGTTGAGGGAGCGAGGGCTTTTCTCATTGGAGTGAAGAATGATGACAGGTGACTTGATAGAAGTGTACAAGATGATGAGAGGCATCGATAGAGTGGATAGCCACAGACTTTTTCCCAGGGCGGAAATGGTTATCATGAGGGGACATAATTTTAAGGTGATGGGAGGAAGGTTTAGGGGAGATGTCAGAGGTAGGTTCTTTACACAGAGACTGGCGGTTGTGTGGAATGCACTGCCAGCAGTGGTAGTAGAGTCAAACATTAGGGACATTTGAGCGACTCTTGGATGGGCACATGGACAGCAGCAAAATGATCCATGTGTCTGGGTCATTTGATCTTTAGAGAAGGATAAAATATCTGCACAACATCAAGGGTTGAATGGCCTCTACTGTTCTATTTCCATGTTCTGCTTCAATTATCTCTGATCAATGTGAACTCCTCTTCCTGATTAGGGATAGTTAACACAGCTTTGTGCTTGGGAAATCAGGATTCGCGAACTTGATTGAGTTTTTTAAAAAAGTAACAAAGAAGATTAATGAGGGCCGAGCGGTAGATGAGGTCTATATGGACTTCAGTAAGGCATTCAACAAGGCTCCCCATGGGAGACTGATTAGCAAGGTTAGATCTCACGGAATACAGGGAGAACTAGCCATTTGGATACAGAACTGGCTCAAAGGTAGAAGACAGAGGGTAGTGGTGGAGGGTTGTTTTTCAGACTGGAGGCCTATGACTAGGGGAGTGCAACAAGGATTGGTGCTGGGTCCACTACTTTTCTTCATTTATATAAATTATTTGGATATGAATATAGGAAGTATAGTAAGTAAGTTTGCAAAATGGAGGTATAGTGAAGCAGGTTACCTCAGATTACAATGGGTTTTGATCAGATGGGCCAATAGGTTGAGGAATGGCAAATGGAATTTAATTCAGATAAATGCGAGGTGCTGCACTTTGGGAAAGCAAATCTTACCAGGACTTACACACTTAATGGTAAGGTCCTAGGGAGTGTTGCTGAAATAAGAGATCTTGGAGTGCAGGTTCATAGCTCTTTGAAAGTAGAGTCGCAGGTAGATAGGATAGTGAAGAAGGCATTTGGTATGCTTTCCCTTATCGGTCAGAGTGTTGGGTACAGGAGTTGGGGGTTCATGTTGTGGCTGTACAGGAAATTGGTTAGGCCACTTTTGGAATTTTCCATACAGTTATGGTCTCCTTCCTATTGGAAAGATGTTGTGAAACTTGAAAGGGTTTAGAAAAGATTTACAAGGATGTTGCCAGGATTGAAGGGTTTGAACTATAGGGAGAGGCTGAATAGGCTGAGGCTGTTTACCCTGGAGCATCAGAGGCTGAGGGGTGACCTCATAGAGGTTTATAAAATCATGAGGGGCATTGATAGGGTAAATAGACAAAGTCTTTTCCTTGCGTGGGGGAGTCCAGAACTAGAGGGCCTCGGTTTAGAGTGAGAGGGGAAAGATATGAAAGGGACCTAAGGGGCAACTTTTTCACACAGAGGGTGGTATGTGTATGGAATGAGCTGCCAGTGGAAGTGGTGGACACTGGTACAATTGCAATATTTAAAAGGCATCTGGATGGATATATGAATAGGAAGAGTTTGCAGGGATATGGGCTGGGTGCTGGCAAATGGGACTGGATTGGGTTGGGATATCTGGTGGACGAATTGGACGGAAGGGTCTGTTTCCGTGCTGTACATCTCTATGACTCTATGACCCTCTGACTCTATGACTATGACTCTAAGACTCTCTGCGTCTAATATTATCCCTGATCCTTCAGTTGCCGTTTGTAGCCTCTTGATCTGATCTGAATTACCGAGAAAAGCTCTCTGAGAGAGTCCCATCTTTGCTCCTGGGCAAGAACAGATGTTGGAAGCACAGGAACATCTTGTGCTTTAAAGTTACTTTCTTGAATCCCCACATGGCACAAAAGAAAAATGGATTTTGTCACAAATGATCAACTGAGACTTTCTCTGGCTTCTCAAATGCCATAACACAGCAGCACGGTGGCTCAGTGGTTAGCACTGCTGCCTCACATGCACCAGGGACCCAGGGTCGATTCCAGCCTCGGGTGACTGTCTGTGTGGAGTTTGCACATTCTCCCCGTGTCTGTGTGGGTTTGCTCCAGTTTCCTCCCACAATCCAAAGATGCCCATGTTAGGTGGATTGGTCGTGCTAAATTGCCCATCGTGTTCAGGGATGTATAGGTTACGTGCATTAGTCAATAAATATTGACTAGGATGCTGGAGGGATTCCTGCTACTGTTATCATAGAATCAATATAGTATGAAAACACATGATTAGGCCCAACAAGTCCACACTGACCCATTCCCCTCCCCTCTTACTCTGACATTTCCTCTGACTAATGTACCTCACTTACACATCCCTGAACACTGTGCATTAGTCAGAGGAAATATAGACTAATAGGGAAGGGGAATGGGTTGATGTGGACTAGTTGGGCCTAATCGCCTGTTTCCACCCTGCAGGGATTCTATGATAACAGTAGCAGAATTCTCTCCAGAATCCTAGTCAATATTTGAATGCTGGAGGGAATTCTGATAATGTTATCATAGAATCCCTACAGTGTGGAAACAGACCCTATGGCACAAGAAGTCCACAATGACCCTCCGAAGAATAACCCACGCAGACTCATTCCCTTGCCCTATTATCCTAAATTTATCCCTAACTGATGCATGTAACGTACACATCCCTAAACACTATGGGCAATTTAGCATGGCCAATTCACCCCAACCTGCACATCTTTGGATTGTGGGAGGAACCCAGAGCATCGGAGGGGGAAATGTGTAAACTCCTCATAGACAGTCACCTGAGGCTGGAATTGAACCAGGTCCCTGGCGCTGTGAGGCAGCAGTGCTAACCACTAAGCCACCGGGCCGCCCCTTATGAAATTGCAAAAGGAGCAGGAGATTTAATCATTTTAAAATAATTAAGAGATATAGATTTGCATTTACATTGCTCAATTATTCTCCCTTGACCTTGATGGCTAGAACTTGAAGAAAGCTGCTCCAGAAATTGGGATCTATCCATTACTGCACCCGTCTCAAGAGGTGGAGGAAGAGAGAGGGGGAAACAATCCTGAACTTGAATAGTGAGAACCCAAGTCTCCCATGTTATGACCTCCTGGGACATGTTCTCAGTGAGCTCAGAAGTTGAAGGGAACACACCCATGATCTACTGTTAGGTCTGATGTAGAGCCCAGTGCTTCAGGAGGATCTGACTTTGCAATGGCTGCGTCAGACAATCATTTTGGCCCTTACTTAACATGGCACTTAGCATTGTGTGCCAATTGTAGTGGCCTTGGTCAGTGTGATGGAAAAAGCATGTTTTAGCAAGTACAGACACCCCCCTCCCTCCAGTCATCATACTGAAGATTATTTAGGGCCCAAAAAAGTCAATAATGCTGAGTGACCAAATTCCAAGAACATTTTGTTGAGGAATCTGCCATTGCAACTTTGGAGCAAGACTCATTGGTGTTAACAGAACTCACCAGTGGAGCCCAAACCGACATAACACTTTAATGGAAGCATTTTAGATCATCCTCCTGCCATGTGATTGCTACAGGAAGCCATTCCAAGGAACCCTTCCTGTCTTTGCTCCTAAGATGGCTGCTAATGCAATTAGAATGATAGATTCCCTACAGTGTGGAAGCAGGCCATCAGTTTCATGCCGGCCCTGCAAAGGAACATCCCACCCAGAGCCACCCACCAACCCCCACCCTCCCCCCCCCCACTGGGCACGATGGGCAATTTACCACAGCCAATCCACCTAACTTGCACAACTTTGGGCCACAGAGAAACTGCGATCCGTTTCAGAGGCTTTGCTGTTAGGTCTGGCAGAATACACAAATCAGTCAATAAGCACAGAAGCTTGATGATCTTGCGAACCCCCTGGACTCTTCCTGAAGTGCAGGAATCCCAGCATGGAAACCTGTTTCAGTAGATATATTATTGTAATATCATTGTTGCCAGTGAGCAGGGGTAGAGGTAAATAACAGCAGCAACTGGGATATACATAGTGCCTTCAATGCAGTAAAATGTTCAAAAATCCATCACAGGAATGTTCTCGAATAATACCTGATATGGAATCACCAAAGGAAGTCTGGTCATGAGGGAAGTTGTGAAGAAGTACTTAAAGAAAGGGAGGGAGAGCGAGAAAGAGAGACAGACGGTAGGGTAGACAGGTTCGGAAGGGAAATTTCAGAGTTTAGGATACATAGATTAGAATTAAAACCGTGGATGAGCCAAAACAGCAGAACTGGAGCAGGGCAGCAATTGTGGGAGGTTTGTGATCTGTTGGAGGTTACAGAGATAGGAAGGGGTGAGGATACAGCGGGTTTTGAAAATAAGGATGAGAATTTCAAATTGAGGATTATCAGATCTGGAAAAGCATAGGTCAGTGAGTCGAAGGTAGGTGACTGGGCCCTGGCAGGAGTTAGAATAAAGGAGAAAGCCAGGGAAAATTGATTAGCTGAAACAACTACGAACAACTGTCAGTAATGTAGCTTTTTTCCTTTCTTTTATCCTTTTATTTAGATATTTTGTATCTAAGTTCTGTACCTTGGTACTTTGTACCTAAGATGGTGCCATCTTATGGGGCGAGACTAGGACCCGTGGGCACAGCCTTAAAATTAGTGGGGGTCAATTTAGAATGGAAATGAGGAGACACTTCTTCAGCCAGAGAGCGGTGGGCCTGTGGAATTCATTGTGACGGAGCGAGATGTGGACTGTCTTCAAGGAAGAGATTGATAAATTCTTGATCTCACAAGGAATTAAGGGCTACGGGGAGAGTGCGAGTAAGTAGAATTGAAATGCACATCAGCCATGATTAAATGGCGGAGTGGGCTCAATGGGCCGAATAGCCTTGCTTCCACTCCTTTGTTTTATGTCTTATGGACATTGTAAACTTTTCACTATACTCCTGTACTTCCGTATTTAATTACATGTGACAGTAAAGGATATTCTAACTCTAACTCTAATCCCAGAGCATTGAAAAGGAGCATCCCTGTGAAGACAAATCAGTCTTTCTGTCAGGAATTCACTTTTGAATGATGGAGGACTTATCCTTCCAAACTTCAAAATTAGCCTTCAAAATTTGCCTCATTGTTAAAAGACATAACTTCAGCTTGAACTCCACCAATGAACTAGATGGAATGAACTTGTGATGTTGGTTGTTGTTGGAGATATTAATCTCCAACCATGTCATTCAGAGGTCATGGTCAAGCAGAGAGAAGCTTCCTCTCAGATACACCTGCATCTGAAAACACTGAGAACAGGCACAGCTAAAATTAAAAGGGTCACTGATTCTATCTCACAACCAGCAGAGAATTTCTTTTAATGTCTGACCTCTTGTCCAGGCCAAACTCTGAATGCAGTCAGGGTCAGTGACAATAAAAGTCCCAGCACATTCCTGTGTTTGGTGCAACGTTGTTAAATGATCCATTTGGGCCCAACAGATGATTAAGGTCCTGGACACAGAGAGAGAGAGGGGCAGACAGGTAGAGGAGGGGAGGGAGAGAGAGAGAGAGACAGACATCATCTGCCCGTTCAGCTGGCTATCCTTACACAGGCAAATTAAATCTTTACCTTTCTTTCAGTCAATAGACAGCTTCTGTGGACTCTGATCGTTTCTGCATTCTGTAGAAATGGGTTTATTCCCAAGTCAGGGAGAACTCTCTTCTTTAGTGACTTCCTACACTGCAGCCCAGGGTTAGTTAGGGAGGGATATGTGTTTATAGAGGGAGAGGGATGCTTTTTACTGGGGGGAGGGTGGTGAAGGAGG
>NC_057747.1:4292261-4307489 GCF_004010195.1 Chiloscyllium plagiosum
GGGGATGTTTTGTACTGGGGGTGGTGAGGGAGGGGGATGTTTTTTACTGGGGGGTGGTGAGGGAGGGGGATGTTTTGTACTGGGGGGGGTGGTAAGGAACTCTGATTTCAAACCTCCTCTGCCTTGCAGCCAGATCCACTCATGGGGAAGGCTTCGGGAGTAAACGCTGAGGATAAATCTGGAGCAGGAGTCCCAAAGGCAGTCCAACGTTGTCTTCAACCTCGTTCTGGCAACTCCTCCAAGGCCACTGGTGCCTTCCCTTGGACACCATCGGTGGTGTTGAGAGGGGAGATCTGCTGCATGGGCATCTGCCGGTCTTCCATACAACCTTAACCAGGCCTGGGCCCCGGACAGTACACTCCAGTGTTACCTCACCGCAACTGCACAACACGGAAAGCAACAGCCTACTGGTTATAAGCCTGCGCTCGATTGGCGTAGAGCAAGGTGCCAGGGGTTGCTTTCGATGGAGGGAGAGGCCATGGCATCTCACTCGTCAGCTACTCCCCCTCTCAAGGTGGGCAGCCTCCAGCCACAGGCCGCCCACTCCACTGGGCGCGTGGAGCTTAGGGATATAGTCGCCCAAACTGAGGCCTGTAAACACTGCATCGAGCACAACAAGAAGACAAAGAAAGAAGCCAACACTCAGACTAGGATGCTGGATGAGACCGACCATGACCACTGGAATATCAGATGATCTTCGGGAGATCAGCAACACACATAGGACAGCAGTGATTAACAGTACACTGCTGAGACTCCAAATAGACATCACAACACTCCGAGAGACACACCTTGCAGAATCAGGAACTCTACATGAGAGAGACCATACCTTCTCCTGGCAGGGGTAAGGCCCAGGCGTGACCAGAGAGCATGGTGTTGGTTTTGCTGTGATGAACTCGCTGCTGAAGATGGTAGAGCCGAGCGAGAATGGGATGGAGTGGATTTTCTCACTGCGACTCCACACATCTGACGGGCCTGTCAATCTTGTCAGTGTCTCTGCCCCAACCCTCTGCTTCACACAAGACGCAAAGGACAGGCTCTACGACCAGCTGTCAATGATAATACAGGGGATCCCAGGTCAGGAACAGTTGCTGCTACTTGGAGACTTCAACGGCAGAGTGAGCGCCGACCACGATTCCTGGCCATGCTGCCTGGGGCAGTATGGGATTTGCAGGATGAATGACAACGGGCAACAAGTGCTCGAATTGTGTATTAACAACACCTACTTCCAGACCAAAGCTCAGCACAAAAGTGTCTTGGCGACATCCTCGCTCCAAACACTGGCACCAGAAAGACCTGATAATCTCCAGATGCCACCACCTGAGTAACGTGCTCATGCATCTCGCCTTTCAGAGTGTCGACTGCGACACTGATCACTCTCTGGTTTGCTGCAAGATCAGACTTGGGTCAAAGCCTCCAGGCAAGCAGCGCAGGGCCTGGCCCATGAGCAGATACCCAGCCTCTTCACCCTGCTCCGACACCACTGTCTCCGCTAGCTGGGCCTAGACTTAACCCAGATACTCAGCCTCTTCACCCTGCTCCAACATCACTGTCTCCACTGGCTGGGCCTGGCCCATGCCAAGATACCCAGCCTCTTCACCCTGCTCCAACATCACTGTCTCCGCTAGCTGGGCCTAGACTTAACCCAGATACCCAGCCTCTTCACCCTGCTCCGACACCACTGTCTCCGCTAGCTGGGCCTAGCCCTCACCCAGATACCCAGCCCCTTCACCCTGCTCCAACATCACTGTCTCCGCTAGCTGGGCCTAGACTTAACCCAGATACCCAGCCCCTTCACCCTGCTCCGACATCACTGTCTCCACTGGCTGAGCCTGGCCCTCACCCAGATACCCAGCCTCTTCACCCTGCTCTGACATCACTGTCTCCGCTAGCTGGGCGTAGACTTAACCCAGATACCCAGCCCCTTCACCCTGCTCCGACATCACTGTCTCCACTGGCTGGGCCTGGCCCTCACCCAGATACCCAGCCTCTTCACTCTGCTCTGACATCACTGTCTCCGCTAGCTGGGCGTAGACTTAACCCAGATACCCAGCCTCTTCAAACTGCTCTGATATCACTGTCTCCGCTGGCTGGGCCTGGCCCTCATCCAGATACCCAGCGTCTTCAAACTGCTCCGACATCACTGTCTCCGCTGGCTGGGCCTGGCCCATACCTAGATGTTTTACCTGCACATCCACCAATATCATTTATTGTATCCGTTGCTCCCGATGCGGTCTCCTCTACATTGGGGAGACTGGACGCCTCCTAGCAGAGCGCTTTAGGGAACATCTCAGAGACACCTGCACCAATCAACCAAACCGCCCCGTGGCTCAACATTTCAACTCCCCCTCCCACTCTGCCGAGGACATGGAGGTCCTGGGCTTCCTTCACCGCCGCTCCCCTGCCTTTATTCCTGATGAAGGGCTTTTGCCCGAAACGTCGATTTCGCTGCTCGTTGGATGCTGCCTGAATTGCTGTGCACTTCCAGCACCACTGATCCATACATAGATACCCAGCCTCTTCACCCTGCTCTGACATCACTGTTTCTACTGGCTGGGCTTGGCCCTCACCCAGATACCCAGCCCCTTCAACCTGCTCTGACATCACTGTCTCCGCTGGCTGGGCCTGGCCCATGCCCAGATACCCAGCCTCTTCACCCTGCTCCGACATCACTGTCTCCGCTGGCTGGGCCTGGCCCATGCCCAGATACCCAGCCTCTTCAACCTGCTCCAACATCACTGTCTCCGCTAGCTGGGCCTAGACTTAACCCAGATATCCAGCCTCTTCAACCTGCTCTGACATCACTGTCTCCACTGGCTGGGCCTGGCCCATGCCCAGATATCCAGCCCCTTCACAATGCTCTGACATCACTGTCTCCGCTGGCTGGGCCTGGCCCTCACCCAGATACCCAGCCCCTTAACCCTGCTCCAACATGCACCGTATTTCAGACGGCACCATCCCAAAATTCCTTCTGTGTGGAGAACTGTCCTCTGGCAAGAGAGCACAAGGATGGCCCCACCTTTGTTTCAAAGATTTCTGCAAGACAGACTTGTAATCACTGATCATGATCGTCGAAAGTTGGGAGGACATTGCAAGCGATCGTTCTCGTTGGAGGCTGGAATTACACCGAGGTCTGAAAGGAGGAGAGGAGAAGCTGAGGTTTGCTGCTGAAGAAAAGCCCACCCGCTGATCAATCAGAACCAGGACAACACTGGAGTCGAGGCTGCCACTCCCATGTGGACCTCCACAGCCACAACAGATGCTGCTTTACCAACAAAGATTGAAGCAAGACTTCCCCGGCACAGGTTCACAGTCTCACGAGACTAACAGATGCCACCTCTCTGCAGCCCAACATGTCCTCCAGCCACCAGTGACTTTCCCATTTGGGAATTGATCCCACACTGACTGGACCAACACATATTCTCCCCACACTGTCTCTCCCCACAATGACTGTCTCTCCCCACTGTGTCTGATCCCATACTGTCTCTCCCCACACTCTCTCTCCCTACAGTGACTGACACCACACTGTCTCTCCCCACACTGTCTTTCCCCACAGTGACTGACTCTTCCCACAGTGTCTCTCCCCACACTGTCTCTCCCCACAGTCACTGACCCCACACTGTCTCTCCCCACACTGTCTCTCCCCACAGTCACTGACCCCACACTGTCTCTCCCCACAGTGACTGATCCCAAACTGTCTCTCCCCACACTGTCTCTCCCCACAGTGACTGATCCCAAACTGTCTCTCCCCACACTGTCTTTCCCCACAGTGACTGATCCCACACTGTCTCTCCCCACAGTCACTGACCCCACACTGTCTCTCCCCACAGTCACTGACCCCATACTGTCTCTCCCCACAGTGACTGATCCCATGCTGACTCTCCCCACACTGTCTCTCCCCAGTGACTGACCCCATCCTGACTTTCCCCACACTGTCTCTCCCCACAGTCACTGACCCCACACTGACTCTTCACCTTTTCTGCTTCATGCTAACCCCCAGGATATTGATAGTGAGAGATTCAGTAGTCATTTACAAGTGCTTTTCCTTTTCAAAACCATCTCAGTTATTAAAGTCATTAAAATAAGATAGTAGAATTCAATATTTCAATTGTCCAAGGAATCCTCAGCGTTCTGATGTATCTTTTCTATTTGTCTGTTACTGGACACCTGTCCTTCTTGAGAGGCTGACAGCATAGTTTCTCTTGATGGTTCCAGTGACAAATCTATCTCTCTTGTTCTGCTAAAAGAAGTTGCTTGTAATACAATCTGAGCTGTGTAATTCCCTGTCTGTGTTCACTGATTTCAAGGTGGGGACTTGCAGATATCTTTCATCTCCAATGTGTGAACCCTGTCGTATAGGTGTAAATCAAAACAGAATTTTGACAGAGTGGACTAGTTTCATGTTAATTTCAGTTTGGACAAATTTGTTTCTTTCACATTGATTTCGTGAAGCTTGGCTCGCCTGTCGGATCAACTGAATTGTAAGTGAGTGTTTTTGTTTTCAAAACCATTTAATTCCACTAAAGTATTATAATAAGATGTTGGAATTCAAAAATCACTCGTCCACATTTTATCACGACTGCAACACAATATATATCTTTCATCCCATGTAAGCATGGTCTTTGCTTATCTATATTGTTAATGCATATAGATTAAAATAAGTAGAAAATATTTGCATCGGGTAAAAAAGCACAGTTTGCAAAATTATCCACACATGCTTCTCCTGTTAACTGGGAATGCTACACAAAAATAAAGGCCAGGATCTATCTCATTCACCTTTTGCTTTCTGATAATCATAACAATAATAAAACATTCAATTTCTATCAATTGGTTTACAGCACTTCCAGATGTTGGGTAAGGGAACCTTCCCACAGCGATGGAGAATTTTGGAAAGCAGAAATGCCAACGTAGCTCTTTCCTCTCTAACTTGTGAAACATACCTCTGTCTTGTCTGAAATTGCTTAGATACGGTATCCTAAAATGTTATTTTCTGAAAGAAATCAAACCATATATCATTTGAATGAAGCAGTATTTTTCTCATCGAATGCCTACAGTGTGGAAGCAGGGCTTTCAACCCATCCTGATGCTCTGAAGAGCATCCCACCCACACCCACACCCACATCCCTGCCTTATCCATGTATTTTCCACAGCGAATCCACATACTTTTTAGAGCCTAGGGTGGCAAAGTGGTTAGGACCGCTGCCTCACGGTGCCAGGGACCTGCATTCGATTCCAGCCTTGGGCGACTGTGTGGAGTTTGCACATTGTCCCTGTGTCTGTGTGGGTTTCCTCTGGGTGCTCCGATTTCCTCCCACAGCCCAAAGGTATGCAGGGCCAGGTGAACTGGCCACAGTGTCCACGGATGTGTAGGTTAGGTACATTAATCAGGGGTCAATGTGGAGGAATAGGGTAGGGGAATGGGTCTGGGTGGGTTACTCTTTGGAGGTGTGGACTTGTTGGACTGTTTCCACACTGTGGGGATTCTATGACTGATCCCTGAACACTATGGGCAATTGGGCACGGCCAATGCACCTAAGCTGCACATTTTGGGCTGTGGGAGGAAACCCATACAGACACGGGGAGAATGTGCAAACCCACACAGACAGTCGCCCGAGGGTGGACTCGAACCTGGGTCCCTGGCGCTGTGAGGCAACAGTGCTAACCACTGAGGCACCATGACACGCCTTTTTTGCCCCCACTCTTTCCTTTGAGAGCCAGTTCCATAGATTAGTTTTGAGTTTAACCTCTCTCCAAGGGCTGGCCAAATCCTCTCATGCTACAGTTCCGGACACGATGAAGAAAACACAAGATTTTTCTAGAAAGAATTGATTTAAAGATGTTACTCGTGGAGATTAAGTCTTGGAAAAGGAAGCCCTTGTGCATCCCATACCCCTCCCAGACTTTCATTTGAAGACTATTAGCACAGTTTAAGCCAACAGCATGAAATCAGAAATAAAACAAAATGAGCATTTGCGACCTGGAGTAAAATTAAAAACGAACTTTAAAAAATAAGAAACAGCATTCACCCACTCAAGAAACGGTTTAAAGAGTATTTGAAAATTCCCTGAGCAAGTCACGAATATGATTGCTGAGTTATTTAGGAAGGTGTAATTTAATTTTATTTGGCGTGGAATAAGGCAAAATTATACTAAAGAACAATAAATGCCGCAGTGAATGGATATCCATAGCAACAAGATTTACTGATCAGGGGTCATTTCCCCTGAATCTGTAATCTTGCGTGAAAAAGTTCCAGTCCAGGAATGGCAGTGAGAAAAGCAGATTTATTTGTAACTGCAAGTGTAATTTTGCCACATCTCCAACTGACAAATCTTCCAACGCAGCAAATTAAAATAAATCAGGGAAATGGGGAGGGGATGAAAATTCTAATGTTTCCTTCCTGGTTTTGTAAACCATTTCTGGGTTCAGGTTTTAATTTAACATCTAGGCAGTGCTGAAGCTGATACGAAAAATAACCATTCCCCTTAACTGCAAATACATCGGCCAAATGCGCTGATGTTCAAGTTTGACAGTTTATACATTAAAATGAATTACCTAACCTTTCCAACTTCCAGTGACAAAACAGAAAAAATGAAAGATAATGGGTTATTATTCACTGAAGGATCCTATACATAATAATGATATCATTAATAATCACTGTGATACTCAGGAGTTCCTGCAGCTTTTAAAAAACATTTAATGGAATTACTTTTTGAATCATCAGTCCTAGTCCAGTCCTAGCTATTCAGCTGGAAAGCAGAGAGAAAAATGTATTGTATTACATTTCTCGCAGTCTGTTACCAAGCCCGTCATGAGTCAATTTGGCAAATAATGCAAGCAGAACCGGTGAAGAAAGCACATCAGTACCTGCTTAAAGTGCAAGACAGTAAGCATACGATAGATTTACAAGCTGTCGCAACATGCATCTGACAAAAGCAATAACGAGAATTAGCTTACAGAAGCTTCACTGATAAATTTTATTTACCATCCCCAGCATTGGAGCCAAGGAGGTCAAACACTTTGGCTGGCTGGTTTGAGGCAGAGGGGTGCTGGTGGAATAGCTATAAGGAGGCCTGACGAGACTTTGAAACAAAGATTTCTTTTACATACAGTTTTTGTTTCTTTTTTAAAAATATTTAATAAACACTCCTGGCGTGAGTGTAAGAATGAAAGCCTTTGAAATGTGTTCCATCGCTGGTTTATCACACTGGAAGCTGGTGCAAGCACCCAGGTATACATAACATCGGCTGGGTCTAAGGCCAGCATTATCCTACCTGGGGTTCTTTATTACCTCTGCCTGCAGCTTATTTCTGAAATTAATCCCCTCATGGTGCATGAATACTGGTGACTGAGATGGAAAAGAGTGGAGATATCAGACAGAACAGATTTCTTGTTGTTTTTCAACAGATCTCCTGACATCATTTACCAGACTGTACTCTGTGCTTCAATACACTAAGCAATGCAGTGATTTCGAAATGTTCCAATTTTATAATCTTCGCCATTTTCTGCTAGAAACGGTGAAGTCAGCATCCCTCTGCACCCGCTGCACAGTGGGCAGTGAGCTCTCATTCACATCTCCTTACTGAATTGTGACTGTGAGAAAGGAGGCCATTCGGCCCATCACTCCCACACTTAACCAACTAGTGTCAATCTCCAGCTGTTCCCCCAAATCCCTCAGCTCGAGGTAGCCCCCTTGCCACTGGAGAGGCTGAATAAGTCAGTCAGTGAGTGAGCTGGAATTGCTCTGAGTATTTCAGTCAGAAGGTAGGATGGGGGTGTTGGGTATTGTTATGTCAACATTGCCGAAAGTGGGTGGACATTTTTATTCAGTCCACAAGCACGGTATTGCAATGCTCCACCTTGCTCCCACTCTAGGAAGGATCACTGGACCCGCAAAATGTTAATTCTGATTTCTCTCCACCGATGCTGCCAGAACCGCTGAGTTTTTTGTTTCCACTCTATCTGTCCTAACCCTGCTGCAGTGGCTTAATGAACCTCAAAGCAAACTCGAGACTGGGGTGCCCAAACGCCTCTTTCACTCAACATTTCAATTCAACAATTTGGATCATTTCCTCATCTCCTCACCCCCTTTTTGTTTGATGTTTGTTGAATGGTTTGTTCCCTTTCTGTCATTGCCCTCTTGTTTTCCTGTCTCCACAATAGTTCCATTCACATCTCGTTGGGACACATTGCTTGTTTCTCCTGTTTCATCCCGAATCATACAATCATAGAATCCCTACAGTGTGGAAACAGGCCATTTGGCCCAACAGGTCCAAACTGACCCTCTGAACAGTACCACACCCAGACCCATTCCCCTACCCTATTACCCCATTACATGATGAAACATTTTATCATTTGACCTCACCTGCCCATCACACAGAAATCCCCCTTTGTTTCTCTTCCCACCCTCATTGACATTTGCTCAATCTGGACCAATTACAGCTCCAGTCCTGATGAAAGGTCACAGGCCTGAAACATTAATTCTCTTTCTTCCACTTGCTCTTTCGCCACTGATGCTGCCTGACCTGGTGAACGCATCTAACACTTTCTGTTTTCATTTCAGGTTTTCAGCATCCATCATATTTCTGAGTTCACATTGGTGAAAATTCAATGTTAGACTGTCAACGCACTGCCTCTCAGTTAATTGGGTTGGGCCTACTAAGGGATTCCTACACCTTTGTTGTGTAACCTACACTCCAACTCCTTCTACTCTGCGCAGCGCCCTCATAAAATACTGATCAAGGAACGGCTGTGTTGCTCCTCAATGTTCTCCCTGAAAGCCTTGCACAGTCCCCACTTCTATCTAAAATTTTGGAGACTCCGCTAATTGGGACTTTATCTGGTATCTGTCCTTGGCCTTTTTTAAATTCAATCACAGGATGTGGGTGTTATTGGCTAGGCCAGCATTTATTCCCCATCCAAAATTGCCCAATTATAAGCCAATCATATTGCTGAAGGTCTGGAGTCACATGCAGGTCAGACCAGTTAAGGATGGCAGCTTCCCTCCCTAAAGGTGATGGGTGAACCAGATTATTTCTCCCCTCCCCCAATGATCATTATTAGGCCCTTCATTTTATTGAATTGCAATTCCACCGTCTGCTATGGTAGGATTTGAACCTAGGTCCCCACACCATTACCTGGGTCACTGGATTAAGAGTCCAGTGATAATACTACTAGGCCAAGGCCTCATTAATATCAAGCTGGTCAGGTGCAGGCACCAAATAGACGTACCATGACAGCTCCCCGGGTTTAAAGGGGCCAAAGGCAGGGTAAGTGAGGGATATGATGGCTGATGAATGTTGTACAAGTGCGAAACAGCTTAGATTATTGTACTGGGGACTGGAAAAGCATTTCCTATGAAATGATCTCAAACTACTTTTGTCAGACCCTTTGTGATCACTGGTCTCAAAATAGAGGTACACACTCTGGTGACTTCCAACCTCAAATAGCACCAGGGTCTGAGGATTCTTATTATTGTCTTAGTTTATCACCTCAAACAGGCAAGAGGCTCCTTTTCAATGGAGTAATGGTTCCATTGTGGGGGTGGCACAGTGGCTCAGGAGCTAGCACTGCTGCCTCATAGCACCAGGGATAAGGGGTTCGATTCCAGCCTCAGGCAACAGTCTGTGTGGAGTTTGCACATTCTCCCCGTGTCTGCGTGCGTTTCCTCTAGATGCTCTGGTTTCATCCCACAGTTTAAAGATGTGCAAGTCAGGTGGATTGGCTGTGCTAAAAATAGGCTTGGGTGGGGGCTGTGTCTTCAGAGGGTCAGTGCAGATGGGCTGAATGACCTCTTTCTGCACAGTAGGGATCCTATGATCCTTCAATGCCAGGTGTAACAAGTTTAAAAATAAATCCTGTTGTATCAGTTTCCCCCTCAACCAAAGTATTAACATCACTGGACTTGTAATCCAGAGTCCCGGACTAAGTCGCTGGGGACACAGGGTCAATCATGCCATGCAGTGGATGGAATTTACGTGTGTTTAATAAGTCTGGAATTGAAAACGTTCTCAGTAATGGTAACCATGACAACTAGAATTGATTATTGTTAAAACTCATCTGGTTCACTAAAGGCCAGAATCCAGAATCAATGTGGTTGGTTCTCAAGTGCCTTCAGAAATGTCCCAGAAAGCAATTAGAGATGGGTCAGAAACGTTGGCCTTATCAGTGACACCCATATCCGACCAAAGATTGTAAAAAACTAAATAAGTGATGAGGATAGGCGAGCACTAATATTAATGCATTTTATTTTTGTTTGTTATTTATTATAAATGGACTGGCACGATTATTAGTGACTGCCGAGAATATACCAAGTAGAATTTCAGAAAGTAGAAGAGACATAAGAGAGTAACAGACGCAATGAGAGAATGATAAAGGGGGGAAATAAATGCTAACTTCACTGGTCATATTGCAAAATGGATGAGGCTGGGTCAGACCGCTGTTATCCATCTCTCACTGTTCTGCTTTTCACTGACGGTCAATCCATAATGGCTGGTGGGTGTTCTGCCCAGGCAGCATCTATACCAGGCAAGAGTAATCGAGGAAGAATACAAGGGGGAAGAGTGATAGAGAGAAACAGTGAAGCTAGAGGAGGAAAAGATAAACTGTATTTTCATGGCACTATTCCTGAACACTTTGTGTCTCAAAATGTCTTATGGTCATTGATGTATTTTTGAAGGGTCATCCCTGTATAATGTCATTGTCAATGGTGGTCCCTTGCAGATGAGGATGACTCTCCTCCTCTCTCAGAGTGAGTCCATAGGTGGCTGTATAGTCTGATGCCTCTTCCCAGGTTCTGTTACACTTGGGGCAGAAGGTGGTCATGGGAAGGAGTGGGTGGGGCATTGATGTGGCAGCCCGCTCCTCCCGCTGTTTGCACCTGACCTTCGCTTTTTCCTGACGGCAAGTCTCGAGGTTCTCACCGCTTTCCTGGAAGCTCCTCCTCTCTTTTGGACAGTCTTGGGCCAGTGATTCCCAGGTGTCTGTGGGAATGCGGCAGTTTGCCAGTGAGGACTTATGGGTATCCCTGAAGCATTTCTTCTGTCCACCTGGGGCTCGCCTGCCATCTAGAAGAATGTAGTAAACACTGACAAACAACAATGTGTTAAGGGCTGGATTATCTTTGTCATCATGGAAAATGAGGAATAACTATTGGCCTGGACACCAGGGATAATATCTCCCCTACTCTTCTCCATTAGAGTGAGATGGAGCCTGTTCCCAACAGACAAATGGAGCCTTGGTCTAGAATCTCATCCAGAGACAGAATAGTTGACCGTGCAGCCCACAGTACCACACTGAAATTCTCTTTGGCTGAAGGCCTGGTGTGGGATTACAATCATTCACCTATGACCCTGAGGTAAGAGTGCTAGCTACCGAGCCACAGACTGAGAGAAATTAATCAGAGGCAAAACGAATAGAGACTCAAGAAATAATAGGAATTTTTGGGAGATACTCTTCCTAACGTTGTTTTTTGTTAAAATTGGTGAAAATGGAGATATAACCTGAGACAGAAAGTGAACAAGGAAAGAAACAGAGGAGAGGGAGAGTAACAGAGGCACCATGGGGATGTTTACACTTGCCAAGGATAGAGAAAGACACAAAATTTCATGGGATGGGGGTATATTTCAGTTCATGGTTTAGTTCTGCTGGGTGTAGTAACTGGGAAAACGTCCTCAAGTATGTGTGTTGTATTGGCTGCATCTACTCTACTGATGTTACACACAGTCTATGTGTAGAGACAAGGAGGTCTCCTTCAGTTTTCAGAGGGAGCAGATGTATCAATACCAGCTCCCTAAGTTCCTGGTAGCTATACCACACTAATTACTATCCTGCAGTAAACCTCCTTGTTATCTAAACACATCACTTCTTTTGTCGATACTCTTATGGTAGTGTATCCTCATTACCATTAATCAGTAGATAAGCCCAAGACAAAGAAATATTGCCTCAAACAACCCTTATTTAGTGAAACATACTGACAGAGGTGGCAAAAGCTACAAGGTGCCAGGAGTGTTCATCCTGGGAAAATATCTCATGGTCCCAATGGTAGAGCTCTGACCCTCACTGCAAAGAGAGGAAATGTGAAAAACCCAGAAGGGAAAACAAAAACATCAAACAAGTAAACTAAATATGATTAATGACAAAGTCAGCTCAGTACTCCAAAGGCGAAAGTTCATTCGGAAGCTATTAAGAAGTATTGGAGCAATAGGAAAAGAGAGAGTAAAGAAGCAGTCACACGTAAATTCAGAGGACTTTGCAAAGGGTACTCTGTAAGGAGCAACTGAAGGTTCCAAAAGGTAAAGTTAGAGATGTCTCAGTAGAAAGGGAATTAAAATGAGAAACAACACAAAGACCAGAAAGAGGTGAGGGAGTGTAAAAGTGAGTTCTCACCACTCATAATGGCTAATATAACGCCCTTATTCAAAAAGGGAGGGTGGCAAAATGTGGGAAATTACAGACCAGTTAGTTTAACATCTGTTGTTGGGAAAGTGTTAGAATCAATTATCAAGGAAGCAATATGGGGACATTTGATAAATCAAAACGCCATCCATCAGAGTCAGCATGGTTTTATGAAGGGCAAATCATGTTTGACTAATTCGCCAGCGTTCTTCAAAGATGTAACAAGCAAAGTGGATAATGGGGAACCTGGACTTCTGGAAGGCGTTTGATAAGGTGCTGCCCGAAAGGGAAATTCACAAGGATGGCTCATATGGAATTAGGGTTAATTTAGTATCTTGGATATATGATTGGCTGATGGATAGATGGATAAATGTTTCTTTTTTCTGGATGGCAAGATGTAACCAGTGGGGTGCCACAGGGTTTAGCCCTTGTACTCGAACTATTTACAATCTACATTAACAACTGGGATACAAGGATAGAAGGCTCTCCAGCCAATTTGTGGATGACACAAAAACTGCAATGAGAAAATAAGAGCCTTACAAATGGATATAGACAGATTAGGAGGGTGGGCTAAAGTATGTCAGCTGAAGTTTAACGTGGATAAGTGTGAGGTCATGCAGTTGGGTCGTAAAAATGGGAAGGTGACCTATTAGTGAAATGGGGACAGACTTTGGGGTGATATGGTGCAGTGGGATCTGGGTTCATGAGTCACAGTAAACTAGCTGGCAGGGTATAGTAGATAATAATGACAGCAAATGGAATGTTGGCTTTTATAGCTAAAGGTAACGAAGTATCGTTGCAACTGTCCAAAACATTGGTGAGACTGCACCTGGAGTATTGTGTGGCAGTTTTGGTCCCCTTATTTGAGGAAAGATGTAATGGCATTGGAGGCAGTTCAGAGGAGGTTCACTAGATTGATCCCAGAGTTGACGGTTTTGTTGTATGAAGAGAGATCGAACAGTTTAGGCCTGTACTCTCTGGAATTTAGAAGAATGCGGGGAGATAAAATTGAGGCATTCAAAATGATAAGATAGACATGGAGTGGATACTTCCTCTTGTGAGGCGTCCTATGACAAGGGGTCATAGTCTTAGGATAAGGGGGAGCAAAATTAAAACAGAGTTGAAGAGAAACTATTTCTCCCGAAGGGTTGTGAATCTGTGGAATTCGCTACCTCAAAGAGTGGAGGATGCTGGGATAGTGAGCAAATTTAAGGAGGAGTTAGACAGATTTACAATTGGTAATGGGTTGAAGGGATATGGAGACAAGGCAGGAAAATGGAGGTGAGGAGCATATCAGCCATGATCGAATGACGGAGCAGACTCGATGGGCCGAATGGCCTAATTCTGCTCCTCTATCTTATGAACTCATAATAAGCATTCTCACCGTAGGCATCAGGGTCCATGAGGCACAGCTGCAAGTAAAAGTGAAAGGTCAAATAAATTACATATTGACTGGGGCTGCCAAATCAAGAAGGCTTTACAGATTATTTAAGTTGAAAATGAATTTAGTGAAATCTAACAAAAGAGTCTGGCAAAAGGAAAAAAAAATGGTCAGGAAAAACTAAAGATTTAAAAGGGTACTACAAGCTAGAGAGGGCAGGAATAGGAGGATAGAGCAGATGAATGCATGGCTGAGCAGCTCTTATACGGGAGAAGGATTCACATTTTTGGATCAGTGGAAGCTGTTTTGGGGTAGAAGTGACCTGTACAAGAAGGATGTATTGCACCTAAATCGAAGGGGTCTAATATACTGGCAGGGAGATTTGCTAGAGCTGCTCGGGAGGATTTCAACTGGTAAGGGGTGGGACCCAGGGAGATAGTGAGGAAAGATTTCAATCTGAGACTGGTACAGTTGAGAACAAAGGCGAATCATACAGGGACAAAGCAGAGAACAAGGTAGAACTGATAAATTAAACTGCATTTATTTCAATGCAAGGGGCCTAACAGGGAAGGTAGATGAACTCAGGGTATGGTTAGAAACATGGGACTGGGATATCATAGCAATTACAGAAACATGGCTCAGGGATGGGCAGGACTGGCAGCTTAATGTTCCAGGATACAAATGCTACAGGAAGGACAGAAAGGGAGGCAAGAGAGTGGTGTTTTTGATAAGGGATAGCGTTACAGCTGTACTTAGGGAGGATATTGCCGGAAACACATCCGGGGAAGTTATTTGGGTAGAACTGAGAAATAAGAAAGGGATGATCACCTTATTGGGATTGTATGATAGACCCCCTAATAGTCAGAGGGAAATTGAGAAACAAATTTGTAAGGAGATCTAGGTTATCTGTAAAAATAATAGGGTGGATATGGTAGGGGATTTTAACTTTCTGAACATGGACTGAGACTGCCACAGTGTTAAGGGTTTAGATGGAGAGGAATTTGTTAAGTGTGTACAAGACAATTTTCTGATTCAGTATGTGGATGTACCTACTAGAGAAGGTGCAAAACTTGACCTACTCTTGGGAAATAAGGCAGGGCAGGTGACTGAGGTATCAGTGGGGAGCACTTTGGGGCCAGCGACCATAATTCTATTTGTTTTAAAATAGTGATGGAAAAGGATAGACCAGATCTAAAAGTTGAAGTTCTAAATTGGAGAAAGGCCAATTTTGACGGTATTACGCAAGAACTTTCAAAAGCTGATTGGGCGCAGACGTTCGCAGGTAAAGGGACGGCTGGAAAATGGGAAGCCTTCAGAAATGTGATAACAAGAGTCCAGAGAAAGTATATTCCTGTCAGGGTGAAAGGGAAGTATAGGGAATGCTGGAGGACTCAAGAAATTGAGGGTTTGGTTAAGAAAAAGAAAGAAGCATATGTAAGGTATAGACAGGATAGATC
>NC_057747.1:4308608-4316479 GCF_004010195.1 Chiloscyllium plagiosum
TAAATGATGTGGATGTGAGCATAAGAGGTATAGTTAGTAAGTTTGCTGATGACACCAAAATTGGAGTGTAGTGGACAGTGAAGAAGGTTACCTCAGATTGCAACAGGATCTTGATCAGATGGGCCAATGGGCTGAGAAGTGGCAGATGGAGTTTAATTTAGATAAATGTAAGGTGCTGCATTTTGGGAAAGCAAATCTTGGCAGGTCTTATACACTTAATGGTAAGGTCCTATGGAGTGTTGATGAACAAAGAGACCTTGTGGCAGGTCTTATACACTTAATGGTAAGGTCCTATGGAGTGTTGATGAACAAAGAGACCTTGGAGTGCAGGTTCGTAGCTCTTTGAAAGTGGAGTCACAGATAGATAGGAGAGTGAAGAAGGCTTTTGGTATGCTTTCCTTTGCTGGTCAGAGTATTGAGTATAGGAGTTGGGAGGTCATGTTGCGGCTGTACAGGGCATTGGTTAGGCCACTGTTGGAATATTGCATGCAATTTTGGGCTCCTTCCTATCGGAAAGATGTTTTGAAACTTGAAAGGGTTCAGAAAAGATTCACAAGGATGTTGCCAGGATTGGAAGATTTGAGCTATAGGGAGAGGTTGAATAGACGGAGGCTGTTTTCCCTGGAGTGTCGGAGGCTGACGGGTAACCTTATAGAGGTTTACAAAATTATAAGGGGCATGGATAGGATAAGTAGACAAAGTCTTTTCCCTGGGGTGGTGGAGTCCAGAGCTAGAGGTTTAGGGGGAGAGGGTAAAGATATAAAAGAACCTAAGGTGCAATCTTTTCACTCAAAGGGTGATATGTGTATGGAATGAGCTGCCAGAGGAAATGGTGGAGGCTGGTACAATTGTAACATTTAAAAGGCATTTGGATGGGTATATGAATAGGAAGGGTTTTGAGGGACATGGGCCGGGTGCTGGCAGGTCGGACTAAATTGGGTTGGGATATCTGGTCGGCATGGACGGTTGGACCGAAGGGTGTGTTTCCATGCTGTACATCTCTATGACTCTATGACTTTATGACTCTATGTCTGGGACTCAGTAATTAAGGCATGTTTTGTTGGGAAGACTTATAAATTCGGCAGCCAGTAATCATTGTTTTTTTTTATTTTTAAAAGTAAAATTGTGTACATGGAAGTGCTCAATGCCTTAGACAGTGAAAGGCAGAAAAATGCCCATTTTATCTGGACAAAAAGCTCCATGCTGGCTACAGAAGACAGGAAACCCCTAGGAGATGTAGGAAGCCATCAGTTTGATTATTGAAAAGACAGAAAAATCCAATAAGCAGTCCAAAAGCACAGTATTCCCAAGAAGAAAAAAGATTTTACAAGGTTGAAAGCTATAAATCATCACAGAATAGACAAAACAATTTCAAGCTTTTTTGAAAAATGTGACAAAACACAACAGCAGTACAGAATTTACAAAAAACTGGTTGACAATAAAACTGTTGTAGAGTCTAGTAAACTCTACCATCATTCAATTTAAAGCAGGATTGGTGACTATAAGAATACCAGCTTAAAGAGTAGCGGGCTTAAAACAACAATGAAATGATACAAATCTAAAATACCTATACAGTAATAAAACTAATCCGCATATTGAGAAGAAATGGGAGAAGTTATAACGTTTCATAGAGATTTAAAGCCAGAACCAAGCAAAACAGAAGGTGACTGTTTTTTATTACAACAGTGTCTTATGATTAAACACTCAGTCTGCAAGCAAATACAATATTATATTCATTAGGTCCAACTGCAGATAATGTTATCAACAGACAATGTAACAAAGTATCAAAGGGAGAGTGAGTACAGATACATTTGAAAATGACGTCTCCCACCTCATGAGTGCACAAGAAGGATGCTAAAGAAAGAACTGCTGATGCTAGAAATCAGAAACAAGAACAGAAATTGCTGGAGAAACTCAACAGGTCTGGCAACAGCTGTGGAGAGAATTCAGAGTTAACATTTCAGGTACAATGACCCTGAAGGGTTCTAAGGAATGGTCACTGAACCCGAAACATAAACTTTGGCTCCGCTACACAGATGCTGCCAGACCTGCTGAGTCTTTCCAGCAATTTCTGTTTTTGTTTGTGCATGATTAATGAGGTGGGAAGTAGAACACAGAATGGGAAACACTGCAGTGAGCCATAACGGCTCACCCACCGTGAAACTCCCCCAAAACAACACAGCCTAAAAATGGGACAGTCCAGCCCTCAGTTTCTAAAGTCTGGATGTACTGGTGGTCACATACATACAGAGATGTACGCAGCAGAAGAACCATCATGAATGGAAAAGATACCTGCATTTGATGCAAGACCTCCACTGAAGACGTTTTTCCAAGGCATTCCTTACAGGAAGTAATTAATAGAAGAGGCAGAAGTTCCCTACACCAATGGATCTCCTGTTGACTTTGTACTTGATACAGTATCACACTCCATGGTCCCCAGCATCTGATATGACTAACCTTCCCTTTTGGCACTTGGTTTTAAATTCACCCTCAAGTGGAAACATTTTCTCTAAGTTATCGCAATTAAACACACTAATTTTAAGACAATAACACTGCCCAGACAAAAGTGGCTGAAATAACTTCATAGAGGCCGGTATTCTGTCACCAAGTCGCTCTTTATTTACACATGAATTGACTTTGACTATAGTATGACCTCACTCAGAGTCAGCTACCAGCGTGTCTGTATCTCTGACGCGTTTTTTTTTACGTGTGAAACACAGTGAAGGACACAAAGTGCACAAATCTTTATTCAATTTCCACCACCAGGAAGATGGGAAAACACCCGGGTGGCCAGTGACAAACACTGCCCTTCACATCAAAGGGCAGTGCTGTGTGATCAAAACAGTGAAGGGGGAGGGTAGGGACTAAATCAAAATAGAGTTGGAGGGAGAAATCATGCACTCCACTCCCTGCGGCGCCCACCTCTCCCTGAACAACTCCAGGGTGTTGGTCGACACCGCGTGCTCCTTTCTCTGACGCTTTTTATCTGTCAGCCAGGGCTCCCAGATTGGACCAGATTAACATTCCCAATCAGGGAGCTCATACTCCATGAGATCCAGCTAGCTGACCTCATGAGAATCACAACAGTAGTTATCTCAATTATTGAGACAATGAGCCCTCAGAAGTCAAATCCTTTGCATACACTAACTGACATGAATCGTCATCGTCAGCAGTGTACTGATTTGTACAATGTCATTTATTGTATCCATTGCTCCCGATGCGGTCTCCTCTACATTGGGGAGACTAACGACTAACATCTCCGGGACACATGCACCAATCAATCCCACCACTACGTGGCCCAACATTTCAATCCCCCCCTCCCGCTCTACCGAGGACATGCAGGTCCTGGGACTCCTCCATTGCCGCTTCCTCACCACCCGACACCTGGAGGAAGAACACCTCATCTTCCGCCTCAGAACACTTCAACCCCAGGGCATCAATGTGGACTTCACCAGTTTTCTCATTTCCCCTCCCCCCACCTTACCTCAGTTCCAACCTTCTTGCTCAACACCACCCTCATGACCTGTCCTACCTGCCAATCTCCCTTCCCACCTATCCACTCCACCCCCCGACCTATCAGCTCCATCTCCACCTCCATTCATCTATTGTACTCTTTGCTGCCTTCTCTCTAGCCCCCCCACCTCCATTTATCTCTGCACCCTGGAGGCTTCCTGCTTCTATTCCTGATTAAGGGCTTTTGCCCGAAACGTCGATTTTCCTGCTCCTCGGATGCTGCCTGACCTGCTGTGCTTTTCCAGCACCACTCTGATCTAAACTCTGGTTTCCAGTATCTGCAGTCCTCACTTTTGCTTACTGATGTATTGTCCAGATTCATGGATTGAAGTTAAATTCCACCATCTTCTGCTGTGAGATTTGAACTTGAGACACCAGAGAATTACTCTGGGCTTCTGGACTAAGAGGGCTATGACATTTTTCACAGAAAAGTTAGATAGAGTTCGTGGGTCTTATGGAATCAAAGGGACAAAGTAAAAACAGGAGACTGAGTTGGATGATCAGCCAGAATCAGATTGAATGGTGGAGTAGGCTTCGGGCCTACTCCTGCTCCTAGTTGCAGTGTTTCTATTACTGCAGTATCCCACCCCAAACCCCCAAAGATTCTCAAATAACCTCTGATATAAATAGTGGCACAATTAGATTAGATTACATTACAGTGTGGAAACAGGCCCTTCGGCCCAACAAGTCCACACCGACCCGCCGAAGCGCAACCCACCCATACCCCTACATTTACCCCTTACCTAACACTACGGGCAATTTAGCATGGCCAATTCACCTGACCTGCACATCTTTGGACTGTGGGAGGAAACCGGAACATCCGGAGGAAACCCACACAGACATGGGGAGAACGTGCAAACTCCACACAGTCAGTCGCCCTGAGGCGGGAATTGAACCCGGGTCTCTGGCGCTGTGAGGCAGCAGTGCTAACCACTGTGCCACCGTCTTACACCCTTTGATTCCAGCAACATTGTACTGTCCCCACACAACAGCAGGCTAGCTCAAGACTAGAGCATTTGGAATGTAGGAACTGGGTGTACCCATTTGTACCCAACAAGATCCCACAATATCTGACATGAAAATGACCAGATTGTCTATTTTAGTGGTGCGGGATGAGATACAATCGTTGACCAAACATTTGGCACATCTACCTGTTATATTTCACAATCATGCTATGGGTTATTTTAAACAGATAAAGCCTCAGTTTTAAGCCTAACAGCAAAGGTGGCAACTCCAACAGTGCAGCTTTCCCTCAGTGCTACACAGTACTGTCAATCGAGGTCTAAATGTGTATGATTTTGCCAGGGGATTGTGAAGCCATGATTTTGTGACTTCATGGTGACAGTATTAACCAGTGAGCCATGACTTAAAGTCTTGTTACGTGGTTGCTGCCATTCTTTTCCGTTTGTCCATCCAGTTATCCCACAACCTTTGCTGTAAGAATGTGCGCTAACACAAATAATCCGATGATAAATTCCAACTCTGTCCCTGATTTTGAATGATGTACTTTCTACTTTATTTAACAGTTTCTTCTCTTCACATTTTAATTATTTTTCTTTCATTTTAAGGGCTTGTTAGGTTTTAATCATTCTTTATTTCAATTTATTTCACCGATTTTGCTGTTAATACTCCTGGGTGTCAGCAAAGGCAGCCACCTGCTAAAGTTTCAATCTCTGCCCTTTCATTAGTTCGTCAGGCATTCTCTCTGTCTCTCTTAAGTTTGGCTTCAGTGGATACTCTTTATTCTTTGCGAGGTCACAATTTTATTGGGTCGTTATCACATCATTTTCAATTAGTTCCATGGCTTTCACATCACACACTAGGGATCTGACCTGTGTGATCTTGTGGTCTCAATAATTGGGATTGCTATATTTCATAGAATCCCTACAGTGTGAAAATAGGCCATTCAGCCCATCGAGTCTACACTGACCCTCCAAAAAGCGATCACACTCAGATCCTTTCCCTGTAACCCTGCATCTCTCATGGCTAACCCACCTAGCTAGCACACGCTATGGGGCAACTGAGCACGGCCAATCCACCTGACCCGCACGTGCTTGGATTGTGGGAGAAAACCGGAGCACCTGAAGGGAAGGCACTCAGACACAGAAGGAAAAGGCAAACTCCACCACAGACAGTTACCGCAGGGTGGAATTGAACCTGCATCCCTGGTACTGTAAGGCAGCAGTGCTAACCACTGAGCCACCGTGCCACCCCAACAATGTGAAACACTTCCCATGTTATCTTAAAACTAAGAAGGTTTGTTTGATCATGTAGACTTGAAGAAGTGCTTCCATTTGTGGGTAAATTCCAAACCCAAAGTTCATGATTCAAGAATTGTCATGATTCAAGAAGGCAGCTCACAACCAACTTCTCTGGAGAAATTGGGATGGGCGTAAATGCAGCGATCGATGATTGCTGTAAGACCCCACATGGTTCACCAATCGTCTTTATTGAATAACATGGGCCATCCTTATCTGGTCTGACCTACATGAGACTCCAGACCTACAGTAATGTAGTTGACCCTTGAACTGCCCTGTGAAATGAGTCTAGCAAAGCCACGCAATTCAAGGGGCAATTCGGGATGGGCAACATATGCTGGCCCTGACACAATTTGGAAATTGACTTGTGCCTGTAGCCAAGCTATTAAAGACATTGAAAACAGCGTGTGGCTTTTACTTTAGCCACATTGGCTGGACAGGCTTTCAGGCTTTGTGAAACGTCAAGGAAAAAGTGGTTACTGTTGACAAAGTGATAAAGGAAGGAGATAATAGTGTTCAGGGTAAAAGAAGAGAAGTCAATACAATGAAAGTTCAAATGAAAGCAGGAATGTGCTGATCGGTGACCTTGTTTTAATACCAAGGATTGAAACATTCAGTTTGAATGGAAGAAATTAATGGAAGACACAGCCAGTGAGAATTAACATCACAGTAAAAACATACTGTGAGCAGGAGGCAGAGCTAAATGCACTGTACAAAGATCTAAGTGAGGTGGAGGAGTGGCGCTATTGGTAAGGGATGCACAAGCAATTTGAGTGGAAATTAGTAATGATAAGGGAACAAAGTAATAATTGGCAACTGCTATCGACTGGCAGCTGAAGGTGAAAAGGTAAAGAGCGAGCTCGTAAGCAAAGTAGGGAGGCTGCAATTATTGTAATCTGATAATCACAGGGGATTTTCAATAACTCAGAGGTAATGTGGGCAGATCAGATTCTATTGAAAGGGAAAGATGAAAGCAAGCAATTTCAAAGAAGTAGTGAGTATTTGTCTCGCAGCACAACACAAGGAGCTGATAGCAGGACTGATTTTATATTAGATGCAATATATACCAGAAGGGATGGCTATACTGAAAGTAAGGAAATAATTCTAGCGACTATTTCTGCAGATATATTGACAAGAAAGGGGCCATATCCACCATTTATGATTTATTCAGTGATCTCACACAGGATTACTCGCAGATAGTCTTGGATTGAAATCTATGTTGTACAATGTATACCACGATTCTGCATCAGCATTGGAGTATCATAGAATCCCTACAGTGTAGAAGCGGGTCCACTCTAACCCTTCGAAGAGCATCCCACCCAAACCCAGCCCTGCACCCTGTTCCTGGAACCCTCTTTTTCCCATGGTTAAGCCGTCTAGCCTGCACATCCCTGGACACTACGGGAAATTTAGCTTGGCCAATTCACCCAACCTGCACATCTTTGGAGTGTGGGAGGGAACTGGAGCACCTGGAGGAAACCCACGCAGACACAGGGAGAATGTATAAACTCCACACAGACAGCCTCCCAATAGTGGAATCGAACCTGGGTGCCTGGCGCTGTGACACAGGCAGAGGCAGTGGTGGAGGAAGGTAAAAATGCAACATTTAAAAGGCATTTGGATGGGTACATGAATAGGAAAGGTTTAGAGGGATATGGGCCAAAATGCCAGCAAATAGGGCTAGATTTACTTAGGATATCTAGTCGGCATGGACAAGTTGGACTGAAGGATGTGTTATCTGTGCTGTATATCTCCATGACTCGATGCTGAGCCACCATGCCACTCCTGATGTAGTCCATGACTGTAATGCAGGAGGAGAAAGTGAGGACTGCAGATGCTGGAGATCAGAGGTGAAAATGTGTTGCTGGAAAAGCGCAGCAGGTCAGGCAGCATCCAAGGAGCAGGAGAATCGACATTTCAGGCATGAGCCCTTCTTCAGGAATGAGGAAAGTGTGTCCAGCAGGTTAAGATAAAAGGTAGGGAGGAGGGTCGTTGGAAATGCGATAGGTGGAAGGAGGTCAAGGTGAGGGTGATAGGCCGCAGTGGGGGTGGGGGCGGAGAGGTCAGGAAGAAGATTGCAGGTTAGGAAGGCGGTGCTGA
>NC_057747.1:4316875-4322121 GCF_004010195.1 Chiloscyllium plagiosum
TGACCTCCTTTCACCTATCGCATTTCCAACGCCCCTCCCCCAAGTCCCTCCTCCCTACCTTTTATCTTAGCCTGCTGGACACACTTTCCTCATTCCTGATGAAGGGCTCATGCGTGAAACGTCAATTCTCCTGCTCCTTGGATGCTGCCTGACTTGCTGCGCTTTTCCAGCAACACATTTTCATGACTGTAATGCAGCCAATTTACAAAAATGGGGCAGGAGGGGGTCCCATGCGAGAGTTTAACCATATCAGCCTTCACACCGTGGAAACATTCTTCCTCCTGAGCGATCATTGACAGCTTCCAGTCCCTAATCTCAGTCGGTGCACTGAGGAAGTGCTGCCCTGTCAGAAGCAGTTTTTTTGGCTGGGGTGATAAACTCTGCCCTTTTGTTGGCTTCATGGCACCAGGTATTATCAAGAACATGAGCAACGTGCATTTCTCTGGCATCTTTGATGTAGAATATTAACGGAATTTAAGGGTTTAACAAAATTAAAAAAAGAGTCTTCACATAAATATGCACAAATATACGCCTGTACGTGGAGTAGGACTAGCCCCCTCAGCTTGGGAGCGTGACTGATCCGATCTTATGTCCTCACTCTATATTCCTACCTTCACTAAGTTTTTAACCCTCTTGTTTACCAAAACCCTATCACCACTGTCTTTAAAAATATTTAAACATTGTGCCTGACCTCTCCTTTTCAGGAAGAGAATCAATCAGGGAGAGATTTATAAGAGACCTGAGGGGGTAATATTTTCACACAGAGGGTGGTACGTGTATGGAATGAGTTGCCGGAGGAAGTAGTGGAGGCTGGTACAACTACAACATTTAAAAGGCATTTAGACGGGTGTATGAAAAGAAAAGATTTAGATGGATACGGGTCAAGTACAGGAAAATCAGACTAGCTCAGGTTAGGAAACTTGGTCAGCATGGATGTGTTGGGCCTAAGGGTCTGTTTCTGTTCTGAATGACTCTATAAGTAAAAAGAGACAACAGATCACAGCTGGACAAAGAGGAAGATTACAACACCAGAACTGAAATGACTGAGATTGGCTCCAATGTTCTGCAATCCAAGTTGGATTACAGTGTCACGCTGACTGTAGTGTCTGTGTCCAACTGCAGCTCCGCAATTCTGGCTGTGTGTTCTGGTCCCAGCTTGTTCAGAAATGCAGCATGTTCCTTCAATTGAACTTGCTTCCTGGTAGCATTGGGCCATCAGAGGAAAGCACATGACTGATTATTAATGGACATCGACAGCGAGTTGAAATGTCCAGCGTGATGGCTGGTGAATGGAGGAACTGGCTTAGTGTATTTTTGATGGTTCGGAGGAAGGGTCACCAGACCCACAACACTAACTCTGCTTTCTCTCCAAGGGTGCTGCCAGACCTGTTGTGTTTCTCAGTCATTTCTGGTTTTGTTAGGGTATTAATGATGGGGTCTGGGTAGATGCCAAAGTGGGTGGTGAGGCAGCAGTGTAAAGTGCCAGGTAGTTAGACCGGTAGATGGTTAGAATGGGATGGGTGAGTTGGGGGGCGGTGACTGGAGAGAGGGGTACATTCTAAGGAACAGACAGGTTGGGCCATGAGATGTTGTTGAGGCAATGGTTCATTAGCTTTTGTAGACCATTCAGGTCGCGTTTGGTGATGGTTGGGATGCAGAGTCAGATCTGATTAGTAGGAATTGCAGTCTGGGAGGAATTAGAGGATAATTTCAATGAAGCCTCCATGTTTTCCAGAACATAGAACAGAGAACAATATAGCATAGTACAGGCCCTTCGGCCCTTGATGTAGTGCCAATGTTTTGCCCTACTCCAAGATCAAACTAACCTATAGACCTTTCATTTTACTAACATCCATGTGCCTATCCAAGAGTCGCTTAAATGTCCCTAATGTATCTGACTTGACTACCACCACTGGCAGTGCATTCCACGCACCCACCACTCTCTGTGAAAAGGACCTACCTCTGACATCTCCCCTAAACATTCTTCCAATCACCTTAAAAACTTTGTCCCCTCATGTTAGCCATTTCCACCCTGGGAAAAAGTCTGTGGCTATCCACTCTATTGATGCCTCTCATCATCTGGTACACCTCTATCCAGTCACCTCTCATCCTTCTTCACTCCAATGAGAAAAGCCCGAGCTCCCTCAACCTTTCTTCATAAGACACTCTGAATTACAGGGAGAGGCTGAACAGGCTGGGGTTGTTTTCCCTGGAGCGTCGGAGGCTGAGGGGTGACCTTATAGAGGTTTACAAAATTATGAGGGGCATGCATAGGATAAATAGACAAAGTCTTTTCCCTGGGGTCGGGGAGTCCAGAACTAGAAGGCATAGGTTTAGGGCGAGAGGGGAAAGATATAAAAGAGATCTACGGGGCAACTTTTTCACGCAGAGGGTGGTACGTGTATGGAATGAGCTGCCAGAGGATGTGGTGGAGGCTGGTACAATTACAACATTTAAGAGGCTTTTGGATGGGTACATGAATGGGAAGGGTTTGGAGGGATATGGGCCGGTGCTGGCAGGTGGGACTAGATTGGGTTGGGATATCAGGTCGGCATGGACGGGTTGGGGTCTGTTTCCATTCTGTACATCTCTATGACTCTATGACATGCCCTCCAGTCCAGGCAGCATCCTGGTAAACCTCCTCTGCACCCCCTCTAAAGCTTCCACATCCTTCATATTATGAAATGAACAGAACTGAACACAATATTCCAATTGTGATTTAACCAGGACTCTGCAGAGCTGCAGCATAACCTTTTGGCTCTGAAACCCAATCCCCTTGCTAATGAAAGCCAACACACCATGCACCTTCTTAACAACCCTATCAACTTGGGTGGCAACTTTGAAGGATCTCTGTATTTAAATTCAACCTTTCAAAGTGAATCACTTCCCACTTTTCCAAGCTGAATTCCATCTGCCACTGCTCAGCCCAGCTCTGCATCCTGTCAATATCCCGTTGCAACCTATAACAGCCATCCACACTATCCACTACTCCACTAACCTTTGTGTCATCGGCAATCTTACAAACCCACCCTTCCACTTCCTCATCCAAGTCATTTATAAAAATCACAAAGAGCAGAGCTCTCAGAACTGATCCCTGCGGAATACCACTGGTCACCGAGCTCCAGGTGGAATACTTTCCATCTACCACCACTCTTTGTCTTCTATGAGCCAGCCAATTCCATATCCAGACAGCCAAATTTCCCTGTATCCCATGTCTCCTTACTTTCTGAATGAGCCTCCCATAGGAAACCTGATCAAACACCTTGCTAACGTCAATGTACACCACATCCACTGCTCTATCTTCATCAGTTTTGTCACATCCTCAAAGAATTCGATAAGGTTTGTGAGACATGACCTGCCCCTCACAAAGCCTGCTGACTCTCTCTAATCAAACTTTGGTTTTTCAAATAATCAGAAATCCTGTATCTCAGAATCTTCTCCAATAATTTGCCCACCACTGATGTAAGACTGAGTGGTCTGTAATTCCCAGGATTATCCCTATTCCCTTTTTTGAACAAGAGAATAACATTTGCCACCTGCCAATTATTTGGTACTACTCCAGGGGACAGTGAGGATGCAAAAATCATCACCAAAAGAGCAGTAATCTCTTCCCTTGCTTCCCATAGTAATCTTGGGTATATCCCGTCTGGCCCAGGCGACATATCTATCCTCACGTCTTTCAAAATTTCCAGCACATCCTCGTTCTTAACATCAACCTGTTTGAGCACATCAGCCTGTTTCACACTGTCCTCACAAATGCCAAGGTCCCTCTCAGTAGTGAATACTGAAGCAAAGTATTCATTAAGGATTACTCCTCCCTCCTCTAACTCCAGGCACAAGTTCCCTTCACTCTCCCTGATCGGCCCTACCCTCACTCTGGCCATCCTCTTGTTCCTCACGTAAGCGTGGAATACCTTAGGGTTTTCCACTAACGCTTTTCGTGCTCTCCTGAGTCCATTCTTCAGTTGCTTCCTGGCTACCTTCTAACCCTCTCGAGCCCTGTCTGATCCTTGCTTCCTCAACCTTAAGTAAGCTTGACTAGATGTTCCATACCACTTGTCATCTTTCACCCTACCATTCCTTCCTTGCCTCTGTGGGATAAATTTGTCCAGCACTCACAGCAACAACCTCCACATTTCTGTCATCTATTTCCCTTCACAGAAATGTTCATGCTGTGGTTCACCGGTTGCTTGGTGAGACCCAGGCTCTTCCTTGTTGTTTTGGGGTTTTAGAATTATTTATCTCAGCATTTCTAAATGCAGTTTGCTGCTGATTGACAGAAATTTGGAGAAGGCATCCTTCAAGAGAAGGGAGAGATTGATGCTGTGACCTTCTGGAAGTCTGTTTCTTCCCCTCTGTTTCATTCCCCTGCACAGGGTCTGCCTTAAATTGCAACCTGACCAATCAAAGGGCAGTTGCGAGAGTGAGATTTCCTGAACCCATAGCAAATGCAGCCATGTTGGCTGGACTCAATGTGTCGAAAAATTAACATGTCTCATTTAACAGTAGTTTAGATCAGAGTGGTGCTGGAAAAGCACAGCAGGCCAGGCAGCATCTATTCCTGATGAAGGGCTTTTGCCCGAAACGTCGATTTTCCTGCTCCTTGGATGCTGCCTGACCTGCTGTGCGTTTCCAGCACCACTCTGATTTTAACACTGGTTTCCAGCATCTGCAGTCCTCACTTTTTGCCTCATTTAACAGTAGTTTCACTCATTTTTCCAATCTGCGAATATCTCTGCACATGTTCTTCCCTTTTAAAAGCAGTGCCCATTTCTCCTATATTGTCCAGAAAAGAAGTATGGTTTCTTATAATCGGATCTTCAGCATTAAATTTCGCCAAGGCTCCTGGACCAGGGAAAGTGGAACCGACTTGGATTCAAAGGTTGAACCTTACTAAACCATGAGTTTCCAAGCTGCTTTTCCCAATGAATCAAGGAAGGTTACCCCAGTGTCAAATTGACTCGAGTTAAAATCGTCCAGTTACAAACCGACACAGATACAAACTCACACAGTCACAACACAACTGTTATAAACCAAAACGATTACAGACCCAAACTCACTCTATTACAAACTCAGGCGAAAGCGAGGACTGCATCCTCGTGCAGATGCTGGAGATTAGAGTGGTGCTGAAAAAACACAGTAGGTCAGACAGCATCCGAGAAGTATGATAATCAACATTTCGGGCAAAAGCCCTTCATCAGGAATGAGGCTGGGAGTCTCAGAGGTGGAGAGATAAATAAGAGGGG
>NC_057747.1:4322648-4329330 GCF_004010195.1 Chiloscyllium plagiosum
GGGGGGGGGGGGGAGGGGGAGTCAGGAATTAGCAGCATTAGCAGCCACAATGGCATCACAGCCTAACATGGGAAGAGTAAGTGGTCAGAAAGCTCCTCTTGGTATCTGTGACACCATCATCAAGATCAGAGGTCTCTCAGAGAGCAAGCTCACCAGACGACTCATCAAAGACTGTTGAACTTTTCACCTAATTTCTTTGGTTTTCGTTTAAGTTAAGAAAATGTTAACTATTAGCTTACTCCTTCATTTTTTTACTTATTCTCTGAAGGTAATGCTTAACTTTTTAACTCTGTTTCTCTTACTACCTTATTTGTACATTTTTTTTGTACCTAAGATGGTGCTGTGGTCAGTGACATTCTATAGCTTTCACTGTACTCCTGTACACGTGACAATAAAATCTAAATCTAAACACATTGTTACACACCCACACAGTTACGCACCCGCACAGTTTAAGGGGAGGGATGGCCTAGCAGTATTATTCCTGGACTGTTAACCCCAAAACCCAGGTAATGTTCTGGTGATCTGGGCTTAAATCCCACCACGACAGTTGACGGAATTTGAATTCAATAAAAATCCAGATTAAGAGTCTAATGATGATCACAAATCCAAGGTTGATTGCTGGAAAAACCCATCTGGTTTACCAATTTCCTTTACAAAGGAACCTACCATCCTTACCCAGGCCGGCCTATGTGTGACTCCAAACCCACAGCAATGTGGTTGATTCTTAACTGCAACACCGCACCCCTGAATGAATAAGTCACACACTCTCTCTCTGTCAAATCTACCCTGGGCCAATTAAGCTCAGTGTTAAACATACCATTTTGACCACAATTGTATTTCCGAATCAGCAGTTGAACATTAATTACATCATGAGTTTTTCTTAAATTTAAGGAAAAGCATTGACTGCAATGTAAGTAAGTGTGGTCGTTGCCTGAAGAGAGGTGTTGGAATGTCACACCTAACTTGGCGTCAAGGACGCTTCAAAGGGATGGACTACAGAGGGGAAAGTGCACGACGACACTACATGAACTGGGAATTATCTCACATTGCAAATGTGATGCTATAAAGAGACAGCATTCTGGGTACAAGATAAACTTGTGTTTACGCCTTTCAAGAGGCAAATCAGGGCTGGACTTATACACTTAGTGGTAAGGTCCTGGGAAGTGTTGCTGAACAAAGAGGCCTTGGAGTGCAGGTACATAGCTCCTTGAAGGTGGAGTCGCAGGTAGATAGGATAGTGAAGGCGGCGTTTGGTATGCTTTCCTTTATTGGTCAGAGTATTGAGTACAGGAGTTGGGAGGTCATGTTGCGGCTGGACAGGACATTGGTTAGGTCACTTTTGGAATATTGCATGCAATTCTTGTCTCCGTGCTACAGGAAGGATGTTGTGAAACCTGAAAGGTTCAGAAAAGATTTACAAAGATGTTGCTAGGGTTGGAAGGTTTAAGCTATAGGGAGATGCTGAATAGGTTGGGGCTGTTTTCCCTGGAACATAGGAGGCTGAGGGGTGACCTAATAGAGGTTTATAAAATCATGTGGTTACATGGATAGGATAAATAGACAAGGTATTTTCCCCAGGGTGGGGGAGTCCAGAACTAGAGGTTTAGGATAAGTGGGGAAAGAAGCAAAAGGGGCCTGGGGAGGCAGCTTTTCACACAGAGGGTGATGCATGTAAAGAATGAGCTGCCCAAGGAAGTGGTGGAGGCTGGTACAATTACAATATTTAAAAGGCATCTGGATGGGTATATGAATAGGAAGGGTTTGGAGGGATATGGGCCAAATGCTGGCAAGTGGGACTAGATTAATTTAAGATGCCTGGTCGGCATGGATGGGTTGGACCAAAGGGCCTGTTAACAAGCCCTACGTCTCTATGACACTATAACTCTAAGAATACATAGGGACAGGGGTTAAAAGCGAGCTTCAACCCTGGTCTGTGTGTGTTGGTGTCCTGATATCCTAGTGTGAGTATTCATGTTCTATGAGAGTCACAGCTTTGAAAACACCCCTACAAGGCTGTAATTCCTCATAGTGAGTTCTGGAAGCCAGCTAACCTGTCACCACTCTCAAAAGGAAACAGGACAAAAGAATTACAACCAAAACGCACGTCTTGAAATTGCTTTCAACGGATAATGTCAATGTTATTGGTAACATCCACTATAACAACTGCAATGTTCAAACATCTGCACTCCATGAATGATCCATAGAAACTGATCTCCTGATATTTAAATTTTTGGGGTGGGGGGTTGGGAAGGCTCACGCCTCTTCTAATCTGTGTCTATGTGAATTGCACTATAATTTCTTCTTGTGATTTGTAATCAATAAACTCACGCTTTTAGTTCCGTCAAGAAAGCTTGCTTAAATTAACACCTTTAAAAACATCAATTAATTTGGCTGTGGGAGAAAGTTATTCATAAGGGGGAAATCCTTTGCAAATTAACCATGTTACAACCATCGTGGTGTGGTGAGTGAATAAAGAATGGGAGTCAGTTCCTCCTTCCTCACTGGGCATCTTGACAATTTGTGGTGTCCCATCCTGAACCATAAAATGTTGGGGAACCAGAGTCAATTTGTAACCCATGTTCAGTGTCAAACATGGCCAATGTGAGAAACACCCAATGTATAGACTCCCAGTTTTAAATCCTTCCAGCGTCAAACATGTTTAACATAAAACACACGCAGCATTCTACATATCCAGTGTTATATACACCCAGTGTTACGCATATCCAATATTAAATACATCCAATGTTGAATATACCCGGTGTTCTATGTACCTAGTGTTAAATAACCCAGTGTTATACATTTCCAGTGTTAAATGCATCCAGTGTCATAGATATCCAGTGTTAAACACTGTCAATATCAAACATACCCAGTGTTATACATATGTAGTGTTAAATACACCTAGTGTTTTATTTAATATATATCCAGGATTCAATACACCCAGCATTACACATATCCAATGTTAAATACTGCCAGTGTTATCAATATTCAGTATTAAATACACCCAGCATTATACATATCTAATGTCAAATAAACCCAACATTATTGATATCTAGCATTAAACACAAGCACTGTTAAACACACCCAGTGTTACATATATCCAGTGTTAAACACACTCAATGGCAAATATAGCCTGTGTTAAACCTGCCCAGTGTTATCACATTTCAGAGCTAAACATATCAAGTGTTAAGATAGACATAGTGGCTCAGTGGTTAGCACTGTTGCCTCACAGTGCCAGGGACCCAGGCTTGATTCCACTACTAGGCAACTGTCTGTGTGAAGATTTCACAATATCTCTGTGGGTTTCTTCAGGGTTCTGCAGTTCCCTCCCACAGTCCAAAGATGTGTAGGTTAGGTGGATTGGCCATGTGAAATTGCCCATAGTGTGCAGACTAGGTACATTAACGATGGGAAATACAGGGAAACAGGGATAGGGAGAGATGCTCTTTGGAGGATCAGTGGGCTGAATGGCTTCTTTCTGCACTGTCAGAGTTCTGTGATGTCCAGTGTTAAGTACACCCAATGTCAAACATATCCTAAAATATACATATCCATTGTTAAACCTATCCAGTCTCAAACACACCTTGCGTCGAATTTACCTGGCCTCTAAAGCATGCAGTCTATAATAATTCACCCAGAGTTAAACCCCTTCAGTGTCAAGTGCACCCACCCAGTACTAACCCTGTAAAATAATTAGTCCTTGACGTCCCTGTTTTTCAGCTAATTATGTCAAATCTCTGTTTGCTCGTTAATCGGTCCTCCTATCACTGGAATTAATTTTTTTCTCTCTTTAGGTGCAATGAAAATCATTCCTTAAATTTTGAAGACCTCTTTTAAGTTACCATTCAGCCTGCTCTTCTGTGCAGATAGCATCTTCACCTTTAGCCATGTCACCACAGACCTGAGGCCATTCATCTGATTCTCCTGAGTAGCCTTTCTGGTGCCCTGACCTCTTTCCTAAAGGTTGATGCCCTGAAATGAAGATAATCCCCCTCTACTCTGGCCATGAGCATTGGTAATAACGTCCTTACTTCAGTGGTCAGTCTCTGTCCAGAGAGTGAGGCAGTCGATCCCCGAACATTTTCTCAATTTTTTTAATGTTGTGCTTGACGTTTCATCAGAAGGCAGGACAGTTGATGCCAACTCACCATCTGGATATTGGTCAAGGAGGGAGTGTGGGTACAACCTTCAACTGACCGCAGAGACCTTGCTGCTGGAGTGGCTCCTCCCAGTGATATGGGGCAAAGTACTCAGTGAGATCTATTGATTATAAAATCATCCCGCTGCTTTCAATGCTCACAATACTCTCACCTTGGAGTGAAGCAAAGAAGACACAGATCTGTCCAATTTTTGGCATGGATTGTTGATTTCAGTATTGCCTGTTAATTGTTTCACTTTAAGAACATGAGGTATGGGAGCTGGAATAGACCATTCCGTCCATCAAGCCGGTTACTCCATCATTTAACACTGACCTTGGAATTTAACTTCATTTTCCTGCACCGATATCTTTTGACCAGAATTAGCTTTACTGCCACATGTACTCATATGAGTACAGTGAAAAGTTTACAAGTTGCCACTTACCACCACATTTTAGGTACAAAGGTATCTAAGTACAGATTCTTAAGTGCAAATTCTTCAGGAAAGAGATACAGAAAAAGAAAAAGAAAAGTTCAGAATAACATCCAATCCATGGTGGGCCTTGACTCCTGACCTCACTGGGCCTCACCTTGAGACTCTCGAGCCTGGGAAATTGCGCTGGAATCACCTCAAGGCTGTATGTCCATGCTGAGGGCACACTGGATCAATTACATGGGAGATAAATAATCACTCTATCTGAGCTTTAATTATGTACATTCGTAATCCTAGAGGTTAAACACCTCTAATGATACGCAACCCTTTGATTGAAGAAATTTCTCCTTATCTCAGTCATGCATGATAGGCCCTATATCCAGGCGCTATATCTCCATATTCTAGATTCCCCAGCTAAAGGCAGTAAATTCTCAGTGTGATAATGTCCCTACCTCTGAGCCAAGATTCCTAGGTGCAAGTTCCACCTTCACCAGAGGCGCGTAATAACATCTCCGAACAGGTTGATTAGAAAAATATTTGCTCAGTCAATATATTTTGGGAAAAGAAAGAAGATAAAATTATGATCAAAGGTGCATCAAAATCCTCTTGAAGTTCAAATGACATGCTGTATGAAAGGAAAGAGCATACTCGTTATAGAATTGTGATCACTGAAGATGAAACACAAGCATTAGGGTCATTTTAGAGTTGGTTTAACAACTGGAGCAAGTTTCCCTAATATTTTTGTGGCTCATCCCTTTTTAAAAAATAGTCTATAAAAAGATTCTAGCAGCCTTTGAGTCAACCTTGTGTGAACTCAGCACAAGTTTGTAGTTTTTGGAGCAGTGGTGATGGCAGGAACTGACCTCAGCCTTGGGTGTGATTTGCTGAGCAGGCAGTATACAATAGGCTGGATAAACTGCTCACTGCCTCTAGGAACTCATGTTCTGTACTGCTAGTTTGTTTACGCAGTTGTCAATGACTAGTGTAACTCATTATAAAAACTTAAATATTTAAGAAATTGAGCAAGTGCTCACCAATTGCAGTCTTGAGCAGCCAAGAGGGGGTTTAGCAATTCAGAAATCATAATAAAGGGGTCCAGGATCTAAAATGCATTGGTTGACAGTGTAAGTCCTGTATCAAAAGATCACATAATTCCAGATATTCCCTAGCTCATTACATAGATTTATGATGTTGTATTCAGAACTGTGGACATGCTTTGCTAACAGATGCTCAAATGCCCAGTCAACAGCTGACACTTCATGTGCTGGACCATACTTGTGTGTGGGTACACATATGTATATGCCGTTTGTTTGAGGGTATTGCTTTTATCTGTCCATGTGCCTGTGAACTACACATCCGTGCATATGTTCAGGCTTATAGGTTTGCTCCGGGCAACAAGTGTCATGCATGTATGTGGCTGTGCGTTTACATGTAGGCATGCATCAGACAGGTGTATATACATGCGTCTCTCTGCATGTGTTTCATACATGCCTGTGTGTATCCATTGCCTGTGTGTGTACAGGCACCTAAATGTCACTTATCGCTTATTGCTCATTAGATAGAGGTGACTGGTGGTTTACCCTAAGGGTCACAACACCTCAGGTAAGGAGAGAAGTTGAGAAAGCGAGTCCTTCACAGTAACCTCAGCCAGCACGTCAAGTGAACCCATGCTGTTGGCTTCACTCTGTATCGCAAATCAGCCACCCAGTCTACTGAGCTAGCTGGCATATGCCTGCACATCCGCTTGTCGTGGGCAATTGAGTGAATGCATGCTGCTGTTGGACACACACATGTATGTACAGGTGTGTGCATGCATGCATTTGTCATGGACATGGGCCGCCACGTGTTTGCATGTGCTTCTCAGTGTATCGGTACATGTCTGAACATCTTGCATGCTTGAAAGAGACTGTGTGTGTGTGTGTGAGAGAGAGGATGTGTCTATATATGTGTGTGTGTGAGGACCTGTCTGTGTGTGTGTATGTCTGTGTGATGGTGGGTATGTGTGAAGATTTGTCTGTGTGTGTGAGAGATGGTGGGTGTGTGCGTGAGAGGATGTATCTGTATGTGTGCGTGTGTGCGTGTGTGAAGATGTGGGTGGGTGTGAAGATGTGGGTGG
>NC_057747.1:4330066-4350093 GCF_004010195.1 Chiloscyllium plagiosum
GTGTGTGTGTGTATATATGACGGGGTGTGTGTGTGTATGATGGTGTGTGTGTGTGTGTGTGTATGATGGTGTGTGTGTGCGCTGGTGTGTGTGTATGAGGGTGTGTCTGTATGTGTGTGAGTATGTGTGCGTGCTCACACGTATGTTTGGGGGAGGCAATGGCCTAGTGGTATTACCACTGGACTATTAATCTAGACCCCTAGTAATGTTTAGGGGAAACCAGAAGACCTGCCAATGCTGTGTATCTGGACCAAAAACAGAAACTGCTGGAAAAGCTCAGCAGATCCACACTAAGTAATCTAATCTAATCTAATCTGGAAGCATCTGTGGAGAGAAAACAGAATTAATATTTCAACCCAAAATGCTAACTCTGATTTCTCTCTACAGATGTTGCCAGACCTGCTGAGCTTTTCCAGCAATTTCTGTTAATGTTCTGGGGGGCCAGGATCGAATGCTACCATGGTAGATGGTGGGTTTCCAGTTTAGTTAAACAAAAATCTGGGAATTAAGATTCTAATGATGACCATGAAACCATTGCTGGCTGTTAGAGTTCACTAATGTCCTTCAAGGAAGGAAATCTGCCATCCTTACCTGGTCTGGCCTACATTTGAATCCAGACCCACAGCAATGTGGTTGACTCTTAACTGCCCTCTGGACAAATTAGGAATGGACAATAAATGCTGGTGCAGCCAACGATACCCTCATCTTGTTAATGAATTAAAAGTGTTGTGTGTGTGTGTGTGTCTGTATGTGTGTGTGTACATATAGTTGTGCACGATGAGGTACATGTGCCCCTGTTTGTTGTTACTTATTGATTTTGAAATAACATTATAAGTTGCCCTCTTTGTTGACCTGATACTAGCCTTGGACCGTAACTTGTGGTTCAGCACAGGTCTCCAAATGCAAACATGGGCATTTGTGTAGTGCCTAACTAAAGAAATAGGCAGTTTGTCACTTGTTTTATTCCACAGTTATTGAAATGGCAAGGGAGAGAGTGTCACATTTAGTAGGACAGGTTCAGCTTTGGGATTGGGGGACCCACCAAAGTGGAGAAAGTGAGGACTACAGATGCTGGAGATCAGAGTCGAGAGTGTGGAAAAGCACAGCCGGTCAGTATGATGAAGGGCTTATGCCCGAAACGTCGATTCGCTTGCTCCTCAGATGCTGCCTGACCTGCTGTGCTTTTCCAGATCCACCAAAGGACAGATTTAAAGATCAATCGTGTCGCTAGTCCTTCAGTAACAGAGGGTGGGAACTGACAAACCTGGGGTGGGGGGAGTGAATCTGAGGGAGAACTTGAATTCACATACCTGAGTGCAGGCTGAAGACTCTCCCACCTACTGTCGTTCCTCTGGGGTGGGAATGGTTGGAGGTGGGACAGCCGAAGAAATTGTGTCCATCAAATAACCATGGAAATTATATCCATCAAATACCATGCCAGCTGAAGAAAAGACCCATCACTAGCCACAGCCATGATTTCCTTTTTGATAAATATTTACCATCTTCATACTGCCTCGCAACATCCATTCTGGATCTTTAGTCTCCTCTCATGATTTTGTAGACTTTAATCAGGTCCCCCCTCAACCTTGGTCTTTTTAATGAAAATAATCCTACTCAACCTCTCTTCATAGCTAGCACCTGCCATACCAGGCAACATCCTGGTGAACCTCCTCTGCACCCTCTCCAAAACATCCACATCCTTCTGATAATGTGGCGACCACAACTGTATGCAGTATTCCAAATGTGACTGAACCAAAGTACTATATAGCTGTAACATGACCTGCCAACTCTTGTACTCAATACGCTCTCCAATGAAGAAAAGCATGTCATTTGCCTTCTTGACCACTCTATCGACCTGTGTTGCCACCTTCAGGGAACAATGGACCTGAACACCCAGATCTCTCTGTACATCAGTTTTCCCCAGGGTTTTTCCATTTACCGTATAGTTCACTCTTGAATTGGATTTTCCAAAAGTGCATAACCTCGCATTTGACTGGATGCTTAAGACAATTTATAGTTTTGATACACTATTTTATCTGGCTGGATAGTCCAGAACACGGAGCAGTAAACTTAAAATTAGGAATAGGGAGTTCAAGGGATGATGGTAGGTGTCACTTGTTCACACAAGGGGGAGTCGAATTTCCGAACATTTTCCCTCATGGAGAATTGAACTGGCGGGTCAATTAAAAATTTCTAACCTCAGATACTGTTGTTCAGCAAGTGTAGTAAGTGTTATAAAACCAAGGTGGATAGATGAAGTGAAGATGCAGATCAAAAATGTCCTGATTGAATGACAGAACAAGCTTGAGGGGCTGAATGGCCTCCTGTTGTACCAATGTTCCTAAGATTTGGATACAACAAAAGCTAAAAGCATTCTTCCCGAAAATGCAACATCAAGAAGGTTAGAGGACAAACATCATGGATGTTCCAAATTGTATTGAGGAGCTGGGCTTTTATAACATTGAGGTAGGAGGAACGTTTCAGGGAACACCTCTGGGACACCCACACCAACCAACCCAACCGTCCCATGGCTGAACACTTTAACTCCCCCTCCCACTCCGCCAAGGACATGCAGGTGCTTGGCCTCCTCCATCGCCAGACCCTGACCACACGACGCCTGGAGGACCTTTTATCTCAGCTCGCTTGGCACACCGGCTCATTCCTGAAGAAGGGCTTATGCCCGAAATGTCGATTCTCCTGCTCCTCGGATGCTGCCTGGCCTGCTGTGTTTTTCCAGCACCACATTTTTCAACTTTTATAACATTGAGTTGAGTAACTGGCTGCATCTTCTGAGGACAATATCCTGACTCATGATGAATGGCCATTTGCCTTTGATGTTAGTGTCCTCAATGTATTGGACATGATTGAGTTAGCAGAATGTTCAGCTCGACATGTGACTCCCGCACAGGACTGAAATGGTTACGGTGACAAATGTAGGTTTGTCCTCCCTCTCCCCCATTACAGGGTGAGAGATTACTCCACACATTGACACTCTGGGGTGAGAATCCACCACCTCCCTCATCAATACGTCCCAATTAAACAGGAGAACATCTCAAGGTGGACACGTGGCACTATGTGAGAAAGAACAGAAGACTTCCTGCTCCAGGGAAGGTCTGGCTAACATTTATCTTTCAATCAACATCATTAAGAAACAAATATTCCAGTCATTTTATTTTGCTTAATCAACTCATTTGGATAGGCAAATGTCACAGGTATGTGGTAGATGAGATTTAAACCCAAGCATTAGGACACAGTATAACCCTTCTGCTGATGACTATTTAATTAGTGCTTGTGGGATGTTACAATGGATATCATATTGCCCACTTTTTTTCATTCATTCAGCAGATCTGAAAATCATCAAGTCTAAGGATTCAGGGTAGACCATTAAGAATGGAGATGAAGAGACATTTTTTCACCTAAAGAGTGGTGGCCCTGTAGAATTCATTACCGCAGGGAGTAGTTGATGCCAAAACATTGAATGTATTCAAGAGGTGGCTAGATCTAGCACTTGGGGCAAATGGGATCAAAGGTTGTGGGGAGAAAACAGGGCTAAGCTATTGAGTTGGACGATCTGCCATGATCGTGATGAATGGAGGAGCAGGCTCGAAGGGCCGAATGGCCTCTTCTTGCTTCGACCTTCTATGTTTCTACGTTTTTACGGATATGGGTCTCACAGGCCAAGTCAGCATTTATTACCTTTCCCAAATTTCCCAGAGGGTAGCTATGAGTCCGTAGCATTGATGTGGGTCTGGAGTCACATGGAGGCCAGACCAGGTAAGTCGGCAGATTTGATTGTCAAAAAAATCTGTCCTGTTCCTTAATGCCTTTTTGCAATTTTGCAGATAATTGACAGCATCCCTTAAGGTCATTAATAGTCTCTTGACTCTAAATTCTTTTAAATTGAATTGAAATCCACTATCTGGAGGATTTACACCCAGAATGGTGAGCCTCAGGTTAAACCACCACTAGTTGTCCCTCTCTAATGAGAGAATAGTCCTATAAAACTGTAGGGCTATGGTGACTTTACCTTTCCTGTGGTCTCTGGATTAATAGTCTTGCGATAATGCCACTAGGTCTCTGCCTTCCCAACAGCAACAGTGATCATCCTTCAGTCAAAGTGCTTTTAAGATTTCCTGAGGTCATGAGAGGGTTGATATAAATGTAAAGTATTTTCTTCCTGGTTAAATTGCAAATAAAAAGCATTTCCTACATCTGTTCTGTATCACTGTAGTAAGGTTGAGCAATGTCCCTGATGGAGATCTCTTGATCAGACAATGGTATAGTGGCAATGTCACTCAGAGTCACACAACACAGAAACAAACCCTTCAATCGAATCAGGCCATGCTGATCATGCTTCCAAACCAAACTAGTCCTACCTAATTATGCTTGGCCAATATCCCTCCAGACCTTTCCTCTTCATGAACTTATCCAAATGTCTTTTAAACGTTGTAACTGTACACACATCGACCAGTTTCTCCATCAGTTCATTCCACGCATGAACCACTCTCTATGTAAAATTATTGCCCCTCACGGCTTTTTAAAATCTTTTTCCTCTCACCTTAAAAATATGCTGCCTAGTTTTGAAATCCACCACCCTAGGGAAAACTCCTTTGTCATTAATGTTATCTATACCCCTCACCATTTCATAAACCTCTAGAAGTTGATTTGTAATCCAAATGCTCAGCTTAATGCAACCATAGGGCTAATCAGTGTTGTCAAAAACCCATGTGGTTCACTAAAGCCCCTTTAAGTGAGATGTCTTATGATACGGTGGGCAGTATGTCTGCCTCCTAACTCTAGGTTCAAGCACCCAATTTAACAACAACCACTGTTATCATGCTTATGACCTCTCATATGTTAGAGTTAATCTTTCTCTGTAGCTGTAACACTACTCTGCAACAAAAGCAAAAATTGCTGGAGAAGCTCAGCAGGTACGACAGCATCTGTGGAGAGAAATCAGAGCTGACACTTTGGGTCCAGTGACCCTACCTCAGAACTGGCAGGGTTCAAATCCCTGCCTCATTTACAGAGTGTTCAGGATCTGCTCTATTGTCCTATCCCGTGGAGAGAGGTCACAGCTTCATGGGTCAGACCCGCCATCGAGTAGAGAAATCAAGAGGAGGAAATTAACCAGCCTCAGCCGGATCTGAGGGGCAATGCTTTCACACAGAGGGTGGTGAGCATATGGAATGAACTGCCAGAGAAAGTGGTGGATGCCAGATATAGTTGCAACATTTAAAAGGCAGTTACATGGATAGGAAAGGCTTTGAGGGATATGGGCCAAATGGAGGCAAATGGAATTAGTTTAGTTTGGAAAACTCGGTCAGCATGGATGAGTTGGACCAAGGGGTCTGTTTCCGTGCTGTATGACGCTTTGACTCTTAGTAACCCTCTGAAATTACCTAGAAAACCTCATAGTTCATTGCTAAATGGAGGTAAGCATCAGATGTTGGCTTCTCAGTAATGCCCATAAAATAGCTTTTTAAAAAATGAAACACATTGGAGATAATTCTAACGAGACCAGCTATCTCTAATTACCCCTGAACTGAATGCCTTTTCAAAGAATAGTTTAGGAGCCAATGACAATACCTTGGCTCTGGAGTTACAAGTAAGTGAGGGGGGTGGATTTGTTTCCCTGAAAAACCAATTGGGGCTTGATGAGACTCGATGGTTGCTGGGTAACTGTTAACAATTTGCAAACTCTGGATTTTACAAGTTAAATGTCACCAATTGCTTTTATGGTATTTGATGACATGTGACCAAATCATTGGCTTGGACTTCTAGTTTGCATGTCTAATGACAGTACCATTGCTCCACCATCACACGGCTGAAGATCATGGAAACTGCTCAGAATATTCTTATGTGGTGGTACTTTGCAACTAGGCCCAGCAGAAACAATGGGAAATGGTGCATGGAGGATTCCAGTGTCATTGGAGGAGTGGGTGATGGAATCGGAGGCCAACCACAGGGAGGGAAACTGCACATGGCACCAACAAAGTGATACTTCATCTGTGAGAGGGAGATGCAACCTGAAAGGTGACTGCGCCACCTCTCTCGGCTGGAGCTGATGGTAGCCAAAGCAGACGAGAGGAATCTACACACCCTTAGGCTAAACAGAGGACACTGTCTATTGTGAGATGGTGGTGTAGTGGTAACGTCACTGGGCGAGCAGACCCGGACTACTGTTTGAAGGAAATAAAATTGAATCTCACCATAGGGATAGGGGTGGAGGGATTGATGGTGAAATTGGAATTCAATAAAAATCTGGAACAGAGAGCTAGATCGAAGAGTGACCATGTGATCACTGTCAGAGAGATTCATCAGGTTCACTAGCTTCCTGAAGTGAAGTGGATCTGCCCCTTCTGGTCTAGCCTACACATGACTCCAAATCCACCGCAGGGTAGTTGACTCTGAACTGCCCTCTGGGCAATTAGGCTTGGGCACTAAATGCTCACCCAGCCAGCAATGCATTCATCCTGTGAAATAAAAAAGGGAAAAAATAAAGAACAGTTCATGCTGACGGTTCAGTGGAGACTGGACCACTTGCTATTGGGTTTGGTCAAAAAGCAGATAGATAGTAATCAGGTTTTAAATATCACTTTCAACATCACTGCAGCAGGAAATGATGCAACTACAAAGTCCTTCATCGGAGTCAAAAGCACCTCATTGTGTCTTGCTAGTGCTTTCACCTTTCCTCAGTGTGCGGTATAGGAGACTAGTTCACAGTGTTACCCTCCAAGGGGTTGTGATGGCTCACTTCCTGGAGGTTATGCTCCTCGAATCCTTGATGGATTGTTGCTGGCTTTAGCTGCACATTATGATAATGTTGTGTGCAGCCCAGAAACCAGCCAATATCCCATTCCATCGCTGCATTGAATTTTCATGGAGACACTGGGAAGCCTACAGGACCAGCAACAGAGGCTGGGAACACTGTGGAGATCAACACTTTCACATTAAAACTTGGTGGGGGAAGAAGTTGAATTATAAATAGTCTGTGAGGTTAACAGTCCTGGGGACTGAGAACTTGGGGGGAGATGTAGGGTAAAGGGTTCATTGTACTAATACGTCGTGAATAGCTACCAAGCATGTGCATGAAGCATTCTCGTGTATGAATTGAAGACAACTACTGCACAGGTGCAGCAGGTAGTAGGGAGGGCAAATGGAATTTTAGGACTTATTGCTAAAGGAATAGATTACAAAAACAGGGAGTGTAGCTGCTACTGTACAAGTCATTAGTGAGACCAAGCCTGGAGTATTATATACCATTTTAGTCTCCTTACTTGAACAGGGATGTAGTTGCATTGGAGACAGTTCAGAGGAGGTTCAATGGATTGATTCCAGAGATGAGGGATTTGTCTTACGAAGAGAGATTGGGCTGTTTCGGCCTATACTCTCTCATGTTTAGAAGAATGAGAGGAGATCTAACTGAGGTATCTACAATTTTAAAGGAGATTGACACAGCAGAAAGAGGATGTTTCTCTCTTTGGGGCAATCTAGAATGAGAGGTCATGGTTTTAGATAAGGACAGATTTTGAAGAGAAGTTACGCCTCTCAAAAGCGTTGTGGATTTGTGGAATGTATTACCTCAAAGTAATGTGTAAATGTGTAATTTAACGAGGGGCTAGATAGATTGTTAATTAGTGAGGGGATGAAGGCTTCTAGAGAACGGGGAGGGAAGTGGAGTTGAGGCCAAGATGAGATCAGGTGTGATCATAGTAAATAGTAGAGTAGGTTGAGGCCTACTCCTAATTCGTACACTTTTATGGCACCGGTGGTGTCAGATCACATGGGATTGAGGCCTGCAGGAACAAAGCCCTAGTGAAGCTTTGCTCTATTACACCATTGTATAGAGATAATAGCCCAGAAATGTTAACACTTTATATGAACCCTGTGCTCAATATTTGCACATCTCAAGTCCCTAACGATTCTTGTACAGACATCATCATCAACTCAAGTCAATGACAAGAAGAAGAATACCAAGGAATTTTTTTTATTCATTCATGGCATGTGGGCATCTTTGGCTATTGTTACCCATCCCTACATGCCCTAGACAGTTATGAGCCACCATCTTATACTTCTGAAGTCTATGTGGTATCAGTATTCCCACCATGTGGTTAGGTACAGAGTTACAGTATTTCAACCCAGCAATAGTGACAGAATAGTAGTTTACTTTCACTGAAGCCTTTCAGCAGAAACTGTGTAGATTCATACGCAGTACGGCTTGTCGCTGGGCATCACACTTTTGGAAGGATGACAAAGCCATGAGGAGGTGGCAGATGCCGGGGATGGGTGAGTTTATTTATTTGGAGGGGCAGGAGGAGCTGGGATTGTTCTTTTTAGAATTGTAGAATCCCTACACTGTGGAAGCAGACCATTCAGCCCACTGAATCCACACCGAACCTCTGAAGAGCACCCCAGTCAGACCCTCCTCCCTACCCTATAACCCTGCATTTCCCATAGCTAATCCACTCGGCGAAAGTGAGGACTGCAGACGCTGGAGATCAGAGTAGTACTGAAAAAGCACAGCAGGTCAGGCAGCATCCGAGGAGCAGGAAAATCCAGCTCCTCGGATGCTGCCTGACCTGCTGTGCTTTTCCAGCACCACTCTAATCTTGACCCATAGCTAATCCACCTTAACCTGCACATCTTGGGGCTGTGGGAGGAAACCAGAGCACCCAGAGGAAATCCACAGACACACGGGGAGAATGTGCAAACTTTATGCAGAGGGTGGAACTGAACCCGGGTACCTGGTACTGTGAGGCAGCAGTGCTGACTACTGAGTCACTCAGCTGTTTTGGAGCAAAGGTTTAATTGAAAAGCAAGAATGGTTTTGAGGAGAAATGGTGACATGGGGCTTGATAACTGGCAAGCACAGCTTTAAGGTGATTGTTGAAGTGAGCAGAGTGAGATGGGGCAACATTTTGTCACGGGGTGAATCATTGTGTTCTGGGATTCACTGCAGTGGAAACAGTTTCAGTTCCAACATTTAAAAGGAAATTGGATAAATTCTTGGAAGAAAAATGATCACAGGGCTATGAGGAAAGGGCAGGCGAGCTAGATAGCTGCACAAAAGAGCTAGCATGCTCTCACTGGACAGCGGATTTCACTGGATTGCCTTACTTTGCTGCAATTTTGGTAATTTTAAGATTATAGATTTTTCTGGAATCCCAGAATTGCTATCTGCTTTTCCAATTTTATTTTATTCATGAATGTCTTTAACTTAAAGGATCCTCATCACCGAAGATTAACCCAAGATTGGCCAGTGCATTATTGCAAAGTTCATTAAAATTGAAGAATTTAAAGAACTTCAGGAAAACAGATATTGGATAGGGAGAAAAAGGTGCAAGAAGAAAAGGATTTCTTCCTCTACCAACTTTCAATGGACCCAGGGAGTTAAAGGATGGACAGCCACAGTGACTAAAGTAAGTTGCGATGAAGTGAAAGTAAAGTTAACAACACAGACTGTTTTGGCTTGCTCCCCACATGTGGAATTTCATAGTTGAAGTGGCACAAGATGAAAGACCACATGCCAAGGTGATCAGCTGGCCACACCTGACATCGTGCCACCTACTCTACCTGCTGGCCTTGGCACCTCTACCTGCCAATGGCAAAGGATAACTGTCTCTGCAGGTGCCAAGCCATTAGGTAGCCAGTTGAAAAGTTTTGCCATCTGCTATGGAGGAACTTGCAGCCAATGTACAAAGTAAAGTCTGTCTCATCCAGTGGCTGTGGAGGTTAGCTCAATCCTTGGTCTTCACATTCAGATGAAGCAACGTGGAATCAGGAAGCACAGTGATGGGGTGAATGGCCTCTATCTGCACTGTAGGGATCCTATGATCCTGGGTGATTAGCCCAATGAAATTACCAAATACATCACCACTTCTGTTTCCATAATACATTCTCTCATTCTTGGCAAAGGCAACAGTAGATTAATGAGACATTGGCAGAATGAATCATGGTGATATAATGATGATTTTGGTGTCCTGTAGTTGTATAAATAGAACTGGAAAGGGGAAGAAGCTGGACTAGAGTCTTCAGAAAATATGTTTCTCTCCTAATCTGGAAATAGGAAAGATCTTATAGCTAGAGATAAAAATTAGTGAGTAAACTCCCACACACAATAAAAACAACTCTTAACCAGTTGAAATATTGTCTTGGTCTTCTCAAACGTGAGGAGAATGTTTTGCCCTCCCTCCATGGACACAAAGTTCAACAAACTCTCTCTGTTCCTCTATTACCTCCCCCTCTCTCATTCAGCTCCCTTTCTGTCGTGATCAGGCTAAACTTCATAAAACAGGTGAAACAATAAACCCTTTCTAAATGGAACTGGGTGCTTACCTCTATTGACGCAGATGGGTATGACCTCCTGCAGGCAAGTTTGGCTTTGTATCCCGTCCTGACTCTGGGGCAGGATGGGATTCTAGATCAGAGTGGTGCTGGAAAAGCACAGCAGTTCAGGCAGCATCCGAGGAGCAGGAAAAATCAACGTTTCGGGCAAAAGCCCTTCACCAGGTTTCCAGCATTTTTACCTGGGGCAGGATGGGAGTCCGGCCTAGCTTCATCACAACCAGTCGAAAAGCCAAAATGTTTAAATATGGGGTTGGCCCCGTGCACCAAGCCTGTGATTTTTTTTTTTTCTGTGACCAGCAGTGCCTTTCCCATCAAAGGGCAGTGCTGTGTGAATCCCTATTTATATTTTTTTTTTTCCTTTTTTTTTTCTCTTTTTATAAATATGGGGTTGGCCCCGTGCACCAAGCCTGTGATTTTAATGGTCCGGGTTTAAATTGAATTTTACTGGTTGACATTTTTTGGGAAACAGAAACTACATTTGTGAGGCACCTTAAACTTTGCGTAAATCGCTCACAGAAGAAACATTGGCTTCCTACTGTGGCATTGTTTTACCGTGGTATCTTTGAGGTAATTTTAATCTCTATTGGTCACTTTTATACATGACCCTGTCTCTTACAGATGGATAGTGATTACCAATTAATGTTGAAGGTGAGTAATCACAGCTGTGCCCACCCACTCCAGCTGGTCTGTGGAGCGTCATGTTTTCAAGAACACTTTTTCCTTCAGCTCAAAGCCGAAACAACTCAATAAAGATGGGAACTGGTGGCAAAATGAAGGAATCGGGAGCAGGGGAAGGAGAGGAATCACAAAGTAGAAGCTGAGACTATGGAGTAGATTGTCAAGGTCCCTGGAGTCTTTGGGCCTTCTCAGAGGTGGCGGCTTGAATTTAGAGACGGGAAAGGAGGCAGGACCCAGGTTATACCGCTTTTTTTCTTATTTAAACGGATGCCTTAAATGATTCACGTCTATCAAACCGCAGTGAAGAAATCCTCTTGTCAGGAGCAGCACCTGCTGACCTCAGTGCGACCCCTCGTTGAGGATAATGGAGTTGAGTTACACACAGACACCCCCCAAATCTCTTATTTCAGCTAAATTAAGTGGAAAAATAATACACACGGGGAAGAAAGAGACTGGTGGGTCACCCCACCCCCTCCCTCATACCCGACCCCACCCCCATCCCATAACCTTATGGCTTTTTGCAAGAGAAAGGGTGTAGGATTTTATTTTTGTACATCACAAAGAAATGTTTCACAGGGGAATGAAAGGCGAATTTTTCTCATCCAAATGGATTGCAATTTCCCTCCATTTAGCACCTGAAGGTAATTAGCTCGAAGAGATTGTGGAGTGAGAAACACGTTCATGGAACATTAACTCTCATACATTCTCCAGTTGCAGTGAATTAATAGGAAAGATTAAAGTTTAAAGAGAGCAAAATGGCACTACCTCACATCTACCTCTCAGCAGTACTTACTATTATCCAGTAACCTAAACTCTCACTCACTTTCCCTTTCTTCAAAGCACCTCTAACCCTATGCATCCTCTCAGCTCCAAGTGCACAGATTTAATTCATTTGTCCTTCTGTACAGTCGACTACGGATTCAATAATTTTTGTATATGTTTTAGATAAATATTTCCACCAAGACTTGCTTTCAGTCTCTGTCCTGCGACGCGTAATATGCTAATTGCTACCCTGACACCCGTTAGTCAGGACAGCCTGCTAAAGAAATGTAAATGCAAAAATGCAATTTCATAAAGGCCTTAATGGTAAATTATCACGCTAAATAACACAGATCTTGTTAATTACACTCTTCTGCTTTTCGACTATCTAATGTGCTCAGCCCAAATTCCCTCAGGTGCATCTTAGAAAAATCCGCAAGCATTTGCTTAGCAAGATTTTGTTAAGTTTCAAGAGCGTGTGCCTCAGATAATCAAATGTGGCCGAACCTTTCAGGGGGAAAAAATGAAATTGAGACATGGGAGAATTTATTGTCCAGAAAATTCCATTCTGCTATCTACTTCAAAGTCCAGTCCTCCCAGCTTCAGAAAATCTATTTCCCACATTTTAATACCCCACATAACAGTCTTCATAATTCATTCGAGTGTGCTAAGCACAGTTTTATTAGATCTGAAACAAATTTTGGTGGGAGATCCTATAGGTCATTAACCATGGAGTAATTTTATCCTTGTTTCCCTAATGATGCCATAATGGCGAGTGAATTTCTTAACTAAAGACCAAAGAACATTCTGAAGGTCAGCTTCATCTGCAAGCTCCTTCAAGCGATTATCCGAGAGATTGGAAAGTCGGGCATTTTTGAAGAGTCATTAATAATGTTAAAGCTGAAAGGCTGCCTATTTGCCTTCTCGCTTTGCACCTTTAATTTCATACTTTTTTTTTGTGCCTCTCCTGCGATTGTCCTCATGCAGAAAGATTGGAATATGGAGCGAGGGGCAAAATGGCAGCGCAGTGACACACCACGATCCCAGATGTGATGCCATGATAATTTAAATTTTATGCCTTTGTTATCACTTTAATCATTTTCTTTATTCGTTTTGTCTCAATGATCAGAGAGACACCTGATAGGCAAAATATCAGGGGAACAATTTTTATTTTGAATGTGGTGAGAGCTCTAATTAGAATTTGAATTTTGCTGAGCCTTGAAATGGTTGGTACTTTATCCTGATCGCCTTAGATATTGTTCAGAGTCAATCATTTGTCATAGTGCAGCATGCTGGGAAGGTTCCTGTTAATCTGATTTCTTCTTTTCTGCTGTCGTTGCAGTTTGGTCAGAGGTACAGAGGCTAAGAAGCAGGAAGGAGTGTGCAGAAGCTAACGTATCAGCACTGGCCTTTTATCTTTTATTTTCCAGAAGAATGACATGTTTTTCTGTGTTTTTTAAAACAAAAAAAAAAGCCTCTCCCTTTTCCTCCTGCCCCCAGGTGCACTTTGGGGACCATGATGATTGCCCACTTTAAATAAAAGTTGTCCCCAGTGACAAAATGTTCCCTCCCACACAGCCTCAGCCTCTTGGTGATGGGGCTCTGTCATAGCCAGTTACAGATAAATGTGTCTTTGGGAGGAAAAGCAATCAGGGATCATCATGCCAGTGTTTTATCTGCAAGCTGAGAGCACGGAGGCCTTGCAGACAAATTAATGCTGACAGCCATTTGCATTCAGAGCTGCACCAATCAAATGGCCTTTTACATGGAGGTACCAGTGTTTCTGCGTCCTCTCTGGTCAATAGAGTGAGAATGGTTTGTCTCTTGCGAACTCTCCGACATTGGACGCCATGTTTATTATTTGCCTCCATCTTTCTTTTCGCGAAGCAACATGTCTAACTGGGGGTAGAAATGTCACTTAATAGGAGTAAGAGTTGACCTGACCAGATTAATAGCAACTGAAGCAGAAGTCAGAGCCCACTTGTTAATGCTAAGTTGCCAACAAAGCTGGTACTCAAAATTCCAATGTTTTCTCCAGTTTATGCTTGTCCGTTGCTGTCCTATAACACTTTATACACACACACACCTCAGTAAAGTGCCCTTCCTAATGAGCAGCAATTCTTTGTGTTAAAATAACCTTGTGCTTGTCAAAGGGCACATCCCCTTGCAAAAGGCCAGAATCATATTTACAAAAAAAAGATTTTTTGCATACAACACTGCATAAAACATAATTTTATTATGGTGGTAAGAGTGGGAGAGATTCCTAGTCCACCAGGAAATGAGAACAAAAAAGTTGGAGTCTCCACTACCAACTCTACCCATAGCTCCAGACTGCAACATGCATGTAAAAGGGCATGTCGTCCTGGTAAAATAGCTTCCTGGAGTGATGGGTTAACTCAGTTGTTGGGGTGGATTAGATTGGTGCAAAGAGCCCAGAATCATAATCAATATTTGAAACCAGGTCATAGTAAAGATTATTAACACTGGTACTCAATAACTTGGTTGAAATGTTAGATTTTAAATATTTCTTCAAGGGGGTGACTCAGTGGTTAGCTCAGTGCTACCTCACAGCGCCTGGGTTCAATTCCACCCTCGGGCGACTGACCATGTGGAGTTTGCACATTCTCTCCGTGTCTGCTTGTGTTTCCTCCGGGTGTCCCAGTGTCCACCAACAGTCCAAAGATGTGCAGCTCAGGGTGGATTAGCCATGCAAAATTGTCTCTGTGGTTAGAGTTGTTTCCGAGAACACACCAGCCCATTCCTGCCACCCAGTAGTGACACAACTGGGTGAACAAGGTGCTTTCCTGATTCCGGTGGGCCACTGAGCCATAGAAGGTTTACAGCAAGCAGGCATTTGATCCATCACACACATCCTGACAATTCCTTTCCTCTTCAGGTAATGGTCGGACAACGTTTGTTGAAGGCCCCAAAATTGAATGTTCCTCCACCACACCCTCAGACAATGCAGTCCAAACCTTACCCACTCGCCTCATGTCTCCCTTGCTCTGTTTTCATGCCATTTGCCTTAACAGGAGCCTTGTTTTCAACTCCTCTGCCATCAGAGGCTCGTGAATAAAAGCAAACAGCTTCTTACCATGTTCAGGCACCCAATTCCAGCCACAGAGGCCTGAACTGTTCTCACTCCACCTTGCCATCACCCCTTCCCTCAGATCTTCTTCTTTTCAATCTTGTGTAATGCTTTAAAATTGTCCCCAAATTGCCCCCCACACTAGCAGTCAAACAGGACCAAAAGCTTAGATCAGGTCTTGGGTTATGTAATGGAAGGTTTGCGTCTACTATAGGAGATGTTCACATTCAGGTGAAGATTCTACCGTTGCACTTCAGAAACCTGGGTAACCCCAAAGCTTCTCTGTCTGATATCTTGTCATGTGTGATCATTAATGATCTCTGCATTCACCTTTTTACTTCAAATTCTTTTTTCAAAATCTTTAATGGGATAAGGGCATTATTAAGGGCTAGGCCAGCATTTATTGTCTCTCCTTAATTTTCCAGAGGCAATCAGGGATGGACAAGAGTCAGCCACACTATTGTGGGTCTGGAGTCACATTGTAGGCCAGACCAGGTAAGGATGGCAGATTCCTTCCCGAACAGGCATTAGTAAACCAGGTGGGCTTTTCCTGACAATCAATAATAGCTTCAGGATGGTCATCAGACTCTTAATTACAGATTTTTTTGTTTTGTTTTGAATTCAAGCTTCATCTGCCATACTGGATTTTGAACCCAGGTCCACAGAACATCACCTGGGTAACTGGGTTAATCATCTAGCGATAATGTCATGAGGCTAAGACCTCCCCACTTCCCACAAATGGAGTCACAACTGAAATGGTCCTGAGTTCATCAAAGAGTTAGCAAGATCACGCTGAGTTGGACACAGTTCAAGTGCTGACAATCCCACCCAAACATTCTTTTCTCTTCATTCCTCAGATCTAGACATTGTTGGCTGGACACTATTTATTGCACATTCTGAGTTGTCCTTGAGAAGGTGATGGTGAGCTGCCTTCTTGAACTGCTACAGTCTATGTGCTGTGGATTAACCCACAATTAAGATCCAGGATATTGACCCGGAGACACTGCAGGAATAACAATACATTCCCGAATTAGGATAGTAACTGGCTCGGAGGGGAATTAGCAGGGATGAATGAAGAGAGTTTTGATTGAATAAATCCTGTTCAAACCTGGAAAAACATGGGATTTTAATCATAAGGCTCCACTATGACAGAGAATGTGGTCCAATTTATTAATGTTTTCAGTTGTGTAAAAATGTGAACAGACATTATGTTTTTCTGTAGGTTAGTACAGTGGTTGCCTACTAGATGATGTTTAGTTGATGTTGATTCTAGTTTGTTTGTTACAGTAAAAGTATGAAGCACATTGTGTGATACTTTGAGTCGATCTCTGGGAAATTCACAGTTAATATGTAATGTAGAACAGCAGGCCCTCTCTATAATAACCTCTTAATCTGGAAAAGGTCTTAATCTTTGTGCAAGGGGGTGTTTACAGTAAAAAAAAATCCTTTTGTTGGCTCTCTTTTATTTAATTCTCATTTCCCATCATTGATTTGATTTGATTTTATTGTAGTCGCATGTACCTAAGTACAGTGAAAAGCTTTGTTGGCCTTTGCTGGTAACCATTGTTATGACTGTCCCAATTTCTCTGGTAATCCAACCAATGGCCATCCTCATGCATGAGTTGCAACAAATGACCAGCTATTTGACCGTAGTGAACATGAAGCAAAGCCAATTTGACCACCTCAGCAAATAGCCTGGCATGACAGAGATCGCTGAGAGTGAGTCAGATCAAGACTCTGGCTGCTTTTCCCTTCCCCAGTTCAAAAACACTGAGGTTCATTATTAGAGCATTAATGTTGACTGAATGGAAATGAACTAAATCAGAAGAGGAGTAATTAGCCTGTAAACTAACTCCTAAGTTGCCTGATTTGAGAATCACATTCTGTGAATTTAAGAATATAAGAATACAGAGCAGGAGTAGGCAATTCAGACCCTTAAGACCATTTAATATAATCATGGCTGATCTCACCCTGGCTTCAACTGCACCTTCGACAACTCCCCATAAACTTTCAATCCATCACCATTTAAAAATCGCCCTATCTCCTCCCTAAATTTTCTCAATGTCCCAGAAGCCACTGCACTCTGGGGCAGAGAATTCCACAGATTCACACCCCTTGCGAGGAGTCATTTCCCCACATCTCTGTTTTAAATCTGCTACTCCTTATGTTAGAACTCTGACCTCCTTGCTCTGGATTGCCCCACATCCTTTCTACGTCTTTGAAGGCTTTTGGGAAGTATGATACTGAAATGTTAAACTATTTTTAAAAATGTTTTGCTCCTCTTTGACCAGTGAGTGATGACATATTACTTGTTAGTTTAGAATCCCAGCAGTGCAGATAGAGGCCATTCAGCCCATCAAATCAACACAATTCTCCAAAACACATTTGCTCTGATCCACTCCCTGCATTTCCTATGGCTAACCCATCTAGACTGCACATCCCTGACACTACGGGCAATTTAGTATGACCAATCCAATTAACCTGCACATTCAAAGACTGTGGGAGGCAACTGGAACACCCAGGGAGAGTGTGTAAACTCCACACAGATAGTCACCTGAGGGTGGAATCGAACCCAGGTTCCTAGTGAAATGAGCCAACAGTGCTAATCACTGTGCCAACACTTGCACAATTCCTGAATGCATTCTGCATTAATGATGGACCAGTGTTGAGAATCCTATTGATCCAAGAGGGAATCTTGAACAAATGTAAAGATAAATGGCAGCTAATGGATTCATGTCATGTAGCGAGAGACCAGACTATAATGCACTGAGGGAGGGTTGGGCTTGGGTGAAACAATGTTACAGTAGCGGGAATCGGGGTGCATAGAACTGATGAAAGAGTCAGGGACAATGCTGAGTTTGCAGTTTGGTGCATACTCTCACAGTTTCCAGGGAGTGGGATGGAAATCATAGCCAATTTATGGCAAAAGATCAAAGACATCGGCTTCACCCTTCCCAATTTTCCACAAATTCAATATTAGATGCTGGATGAGGATTTAGTCTGACAATTGCGAGATGAGGGGAGAATCAAGAGAGATGTGTTGAGATTGAAGATCATAAGAATGGGTGGGGGAGAAGGTCATTGAGCCTGTTTGACTGTTCAATCAGATTTGATGGTGGTCTCAACCTCATAGTCCTGTCTGCCTGACACTTAACCTTGACTCCCTTGTAAATAAAAAACAAATTGTTGAACTCAGTGTGAATAATTTCAATGTTGCAGCCTCTCCTGCTCTGGGAGACAGAATTCCAAAGACTACTGACCCTCCAAGAGAAGAAATTCCTTCTTAGCTCTGTCTTAAATGGGACACCTTTTTGTTTATGAAACTGTGTCCACTAATTCAAGATTATCCCTTGGTGGGAGACATCCTCTGAGCATCTGCACAGTCACATTCCCTCAAAATGATTCAAATGGATCACCGCTCAATTTCCTAAGCTCCGTTGGCCAACCTGCTCAGTCTTTCATCATGGATACTTTAATGTAGGTGCCAACTGAATGCACTGACCCTGAATTGTTGTGGTAGAACTGGGTGGCATCAGTGTTCATGTGAAAGCTGATATTGGGTTTTCAGACCCTATCATTGGGAGGCAGCAGCAGAGGAGATGAGGAGTCAATGAATCTTTGGGGGATACTAGAGTTAACAGTGAATTGGCAGCTGTTTCATTGGCAAAGTAGGCCCAACAATAAAAGATAGTGCCTGAGAATTGGCGACTTCGTCTTTGGTTGGGTTGGTATAGATGGCGGCAAGGTGGTGAAGGAAGGAAGACTACATGGGTATCATCAATAGTGATAAATTGGTTCAGGACTGATGGACTCTCTTTAAGCTATAATCTTTCTTTTCGTTCCTTATTCTTAAATTATTCAAAATGGCACTAGATCATGGTAGCAAATGAAAGTTTTCCACTGTATTTTATTGTATTCTTATTAAAAAATACACAGGACAATGAAAATCAGTCATAACAACGCGGAAGTGGTAATGGACGACATTGCAGCTGAATTTGTCCACGAGTAAGAATGAAACAAGATGAGCAGGGTCATTCTTGGGCAACACAAAGGGACATGGTGGAGGATGGTGCAGATTACCACGTCGGGAAAGTTGGTTTATCTCTATCTCAATCACATCAGATTCCATTTTGACTTTGATGAGAGCAATTTGGGTCCTGCTATAGGAACAAAATCCTAATCAGTGTGTTTCAGGCACAGCATTCTGGGAAAGATGGGCAAGGATTTTGGATGTGAGCGCACAGTCAAGTTTTTTTTGTGGATGGAAGGGAATTTGGATATTGGATCGCTATTTTATAAAAGCCAAGAGTTGATATTGCAGCCTTGCCTCCTACCATCCAAAGACCTAAACACATTTTTCCCATTCCCATTCAGAAGCAAGGTCACTGGACTGAAATGTCAACTCTGTTTTCTCCCTATAGATGCTGCCAGACCCACTGAGTTTCTCCAGTAATTTCTGTTTTACTGAACTATTCCCAGTCATGTCAAATGGCTTGTGTTTGGGTCGGAGGGAGATAGCCATTGCATTCCTGCCTGAAAGATTATGTGGTGCAATTGATTGACCCTAGAAGAGGAGACTGTTAAATTTGACATTTTTCTGTCTTTCTTGAGTAGCATTATCCTGCAACTGGCATTAATTGAAAGGGTAATGATGCAAAATATCTCATTAATGGCCTTTGAGTGTGTTTGGATAAGTTTTCTTTGCCTTCACTGTACCTTTTCAAAGGGAACACCAGTTAAGGAATTTATAGGATAGTAATACTGATCTTAACGTGCATTTAAACACCCAATTATTCTGATGCAAAACTACGATTCTGCTGACGATGAGAAGCTCCAGTCATCTTGACTTAAAATCACAATGCCCAGTGATGTTGTGCAAAACCTTCCAAGCCCCTAATCAATGCTGAGATGTTTGGGAAAATTGGACAAGATGTTGAGTGAGACCCTTCACAATGTGAAGACTAAAAAGTCTCATTTTCCAAACCAAAAACTGAATGTTGACATGATATTCTCACTAGTCAGCAGGGAGAGGTCAGTCTGCTTGGATTATCCCCCCCATTACTATCTCAGCTTTTCTGATTAATATATAGGCTTCTACTCTCGCCCTCCCGCCGTCCCGCCCTCCCGCCGTCCCGCCCTCCCGCTCTCTCGC
>NC_057747.1:4350294-4363066 GCF_004010195.1 Chiloscyllium plagiosum
CTCACCCTCTCACCCTCTCACCCTCTCACCCTCTCACCCTCTCACCCTCTCACCCTCTCACCCTCTCACCCTCTCACCCTCTCACCCTCTCACCCTCTCACCCTCTCACCCTCTCACCCTCTCACCCTCTCACCCTCTCACCCTCTCACCCTCTCACCCTCTCACCCTCTCACCCTCTCACCCTCTCACCCTCTCACCCTCTCACCCTCTCACCCTCTCACCCTCTCACCCTCTCACCCTCTCACCCTCTCACCCTCTCACCCTCTCACCCTCTCACCCTCTCACCCTCTCACCCTCTCACCCTCTCACCCTCTCACCCTCTCACCCTCTCACCCTCTCACCCTCTCACCCTCTCACCCTCTCACCCTCTCACCCTCTCACCCTCTCACCCTCTCACCCTCTCACCCTCTCACCCTCTCACCCTCTCACCCTCTCACCCTCTCACCCTCTCACCCTCTCACCCTCTCACCCTCTCACCCTCTCACCCTCTCACCCTCTCACCCTCTCACCCTCTCACCCTCTCACCCTCTCACCCTCCCACTCTCATACTGACCAGATTAAAAACTAAATGCCAATAATTACAGACGCCAAGGTCAGAGCAGGTACCCGGCGACTCCAGACCTTTATGAAGGGCATACTAAGTCAGGGCACTCTTTAAAAACAGCATCCACACACACCCCATACCCACAGATCTTGGCATTTGGCATATGCCAGGCTCATCACATGAGCATGATACATCTCCAACTCACTTGCAATATGATGTGCACCTCAAAGCTGCACTATGGAGCATCCCAGAACCATTCATTATAGTACTATTCAGAGTGACCTTTCTTTCAGAGACAGCACGCAGCTCATGGATTGGCCCACGGAGTATTTCAGTGTTGTTTGCTCACACGCTGAACAGACACTCACTTTGAGCATGCCTTGTTCACAGCATCCATGCCTTGCCTTTTGGTACGTTTGCCCCTGAGCCACACATTTAAAGTATCATGGTACTTCTGCCTTGCCTTGCTACATTGTGCAGACAGAAAGCCAGACATATTGTCATGGTTACCATCAGTCATCCATCAAAGGATTGACACTGAGATATACTCTCCACTTGCCTGGATGGGTGCAGCTCCGAAACACTCAAGAAGCTTGGCACCATCCAGGACAAAGCAGCCGACTTGTTTAGCATCACATCCATAAGCACCCACACCCTCCACCACCACCAATGCTCCGTAGCAGCAGTGTGTACTAGCTACAAGTCCAGATGGTGGTGTGCAGTTTTGCTACAGATTGAGCATACCCCGGAACACGGTCTTTGAATTGGGCCAATGGCTGGAGCAGAATGACCTGTGACCTGAAGGAGTGAGTAGTCATCCTATCCCAATGGGCATCAAGGTGACTGACTCCTTCCAAGATGGGGACCTGTGTAGGATTTTCCAGTTATTGGGGACCTATGAATCAAACACTCAGAAACGTACTGAAGCTATTACTGATGCCACATCAACACCACTTCATCTCTTTGCCCGGTGATAGGGTCAGTACTGTAGCCCAGGCAGTAAGCGTTGGCAATGTAGAGTAGGGCATCACCAATTCTGCAAACGTTGTGCTAAGAGGACCATATCATTCCACCCAGACATGGGGAGAATGGGCAAACCTCACAAAGATAGTCATCTTGGGCTAGAATCGAACACAGGTCCTTGGCACTGCAAGGTAACAGTGTTAACCACTGAGCCGTTGTGTCAAAATATTTCTTACCTCCACACAAACTGATACTATATTGTGACCTTTGACCATAAAAAAAGAAAGAGGCATAGCTCAGATGAAGCTGCTGGGATTAAGGGAATCCCTGGAGCTACATCGAGGATACAGGAGTTCACTGAAGAAGGAAAGCAGGAAGAAGAAAGGAAGGCATGAGATAGCCTTGGCTGAGAAGATTGGGGCAAGTCCAAATAGGTTTTTTAAGTATATTAAAGGAAAAAGAATAACTAGAGAGAGAATAGGATCCCTCAAGGACAAAAGTCAACATGTATGTGTAGAACCGCAGGAGATGGGCGAGGTCCTCAATGAATATTTCTCCTCTGCGTTCACTGTGGAGAAAGACATGAAGACTTGGGAACTTGGATAAGTTAGTGGTCATATTTTGGGGACAGTCCACATCACAGTAGAGGAAGTGTTGGATGTATTAGAATGTATGAAGTTGGATAAATCACCTGGTCCTGACCAGCTTTACCCAAGCACATTGCAAGTGTCTGGAGAAGAAATTGTAGAGGCCCTGGCTGATTTTTTTGTATCATCATTAGCCTTGGATGAGTCCCCAGAGAACTTGATGGGAGCAAATGTGTCATTATTCAAGAAGGGCTGCAAAGAAAATACTGGGAACAATATACCAATAAGCCTAAAATCTGTTGGAGGTAAGTTACCTGAGAAGATTCTGAGAGATAAGATATACATGCATTTGAAAAGACATCATTTGATTAGGAGTAATCAGCATGGCTTTGTGCATTGGAGATCATGCCTCACAAATTTATTCGAGTTCTTTGATTACGTGACCAGGAAGGTTGATGAGGGTAGGGCGGTAGACCGAAACATCGATTTTCCTGCTCCTTGGATGCTGCCTGATCTGCTGTGCTTTTCCAGCACCACTCTAATCTAGACTCTGGTTTCCAGCATCTGCAGTACTCACTTTTGCATAGTCTATATGGATTTCAGTAAGGCCTTTGATAAGCTTCCACATGGTAGAGTGCTCTGGAAGGTTAGATCGCATGGAATCCAGGGCGAATTGACAAACAGGATACACAATTGGCTTGATGGTAGGAAGCAGAATGTCTAGTGGAAGGATGCTTGTTAAACTGGAGGCCTGTGGCTAGTGGAGTGCCTCAGGAGTCGGTGCTGGGCCCATTGCTGCTTGTTATTTGTATAAATGACTTGGATGAGAATGTACAAAGTATGATTAGTAAGTTTGCAGACACCAAAATAGGAGGTATCGTGGACAGTGAGGAAGGTTATCAGAAATTGCAGTAGGACCTTGATCAGCTGGGGAAGTGGGCCAAGAAATGGCAAATGGAGTTTAACATAGATAGGTGTGAGGTGTTGCGTTTTGGAAAGTCAAATCAAGGTAGGAGTTTCATGGTGAATGGGAGGGCCTTAAGGAGTGTAGTGGAACAGAGGGACCTTGGAGTTCAGGTGCATGGTTCTCTGAAAGTGGAGTCACAGGTAGACAGGACAGTGAAAAAGGCTTTTGGCACACTGGCCTTCATCAGTCAGGGCATTGAGTATAGAAGTTGGGAAGTTATGTTGCAATTATATAGTACGTTGGTAAAGCCGCACTTGGAGTATTGTGTTCAGTTTTGGTCACCTTGCTATAGGAAGGCTGTTATTAAGCTGGAAAGGCTGCGAAGAAATTTACAAGGATGTTGCCACCACACAATGGTCTCAGTTATAGGAAAGTTTGGTACGGGAAAAACACATCAGGTCAGGCAGCATCCGAGGAGGAGGAAAATCGACATTTCAGGCAGAATCCCTTCATCAGGAATTCCTGATGAAGGGTTCCTGCCCAGAACGTCGATTTCCTGCTCCTCAGATGCTGCCTGACCTGCTGTGCTTTTCCAGCGCAACTCTAATCTTGACTCTAATGTCCAGCATCTGCAGTCCTCAATTTCGCCTATAGGGAGAGGTTGAACAAGCTAGGGCATTTTTCTTTAGAGGGTAAGAGACTGAGGGAGTTCCTTATAGAGGTGTATAAGATCATGAGAGAAATGGATAAGATGAATACACTCAGTCTTTTTCCCAGGGTTAGGGAATTGAGGATTAGAGGGCATCAGTTTAAAGTTAGAGGGAAAAGAATAAAAGGGAACTTGAGGGGCAACTTTTTTATACAGAGGGTGGTACACATATGGAATGAGTGGCAGCAGAAGTGGGTGAGGCAGGTACATTAATGACATTTAAAGACATTTGGACAAATACATGGATAGGAAAGGTTTAGAAGGATATGGGCCAAGTGCAGGGAAATGGGGTTAGCATGGATGGATATTTTGGTCAGTATGGGCCAGTTTGGCCCATACTGACCAAAAAGCTTCCCTGTGTATGTGATGGTTCCACATTTGAAAAGATGCTGGTTATTTGGGAAACAATAGCAGTGACTCAGGAAGGAATGTAAGATGTGATGCAGCTAAGAACTGGTACACTCTGTGGTCTAAAGCTTAGATAATGATGGGTGGAGGAATATTCAATTGGATGTACAAGGAGTTGCCAGTTGTGCCACCTATATGTCATGGCAAGTCTGTGGCTGCTGTGGCACTACATTGACAGTGAAAGCCAACTCTTGACTGCCAGTGCTCATCTGGGTGCATGACTGAGGGTCAAAGGTTATGCTCACACCAGGGACCTACGATATCCAGGCTGTGACGAGCACTTCCTTCTATAGTAAGTGGGAGCTAGCATTGGATGAGCAGGGGTGGCATAGGTGTTACCTTGTTAATGAGGTGGGTTTGGGAACACTAGCATGAGCATACCACGGCATCACAGAGAGAGAAACCTTCCATGTGACTCAATAAAACTGACACTTCACTGATGTTTGATGAATTTCAACCCATTGTTTTAACCTTCCTTCCCCATACTTCAAAGTTCCGAAGCCTGCATCTGTGCATTTGCTACTTTACAGGGGAATAAATAAACAACTGAAAAGTAAGGAGAGGGACTCGTCAACTCCAGTTGAGGGATTGTTGTGAATGGAAGGTGTGAGTTATTAGGAAAGACTGGATAGACTGGGATCTTTTTCGCTGAAGTGAAGGAGGCGGAGGGGTGACCTTATACAGGTTTATAGCATGATGAGGGGTATAGAAAAGGTGAATGACAAAGGTCTTTTCTCTGGTGGGGGGGGGGGGGGAGTTCAAAACTAGAGGACATGTTTTTAAGGTGAGAGGAGAAAGATTACAAAAAGGACATGGGGGCAATTATTTTACACAAAGAGTGGTTCATGTGGGGAATGTGCTTTCAGAGGAAGTGGTGGATGCAGGTACAGTTACATTGTTTAAAAAAACATTAGGTAAGTACATGAATAAGAAATGTTTGGAGGGATATTGGCCAAGCATAAGTAGATGGGACTAGTTTAGTTTGGGATTATGGTTGGCACAGACTGGTTAAACAGAAGGGTCTATTTCTGTTCTGTATGACTCTGTTTGCTGCGAGTGTGTGGTTTCTCTGTCCACTATCTTAGCATGTGCAATGGCAAATTTATCGCAAGAAGTACATATGTCATTTCAAATTTATTTGCTTGTGTCACTCTTGTGAAAGACCATTGCTTTCTGTTAGCCAATGGCTCTACCAATATTTCTTTTCCTGTGCTATGATATGCTGTTCTCCTTTTAGTATCAAGAGTGTAAATATTTAGAACAAGCATCCTATGTACAGTAATTGTTCACTCAGCTGGCTGAAGCATGGTTTGTAATGCAGAGTAGTGCTAACAGTGTGGGTTCAATTCCACTGTAGAGCAGCCCTATGGTGTTGTAAGTCGATAAGGGGACAATCCATGCAACAGGCCCCTCCACCCAACACCAAGTTCAGACGAGAGCCCATCCATTAATCTGTTGAAGCAATTATGAAGGAGGGCAAACATTGCTTGATCAATAGCTCTTTCATTTAGATCTATTTTTTCAATGGCACAGCCTTTATCGATACAAGATAAAGAGTATTCAAGTGCTTGCAAGTTTTGCAGTTGTTGATTTAAAATGCTGGATGATGGACACTTTAACAAATCTAGGATGGAAGCATACTTTTTAAAGAACCCTTCGAATGGCCACTTTTTAGGTTTTTTTTCACATTATCCATTGTTACTATCAGATTCATTGACTCTGTACAGAATCCCTGTGAGTGAATGTGAGGTTAGTATGGAGCATAGGAAGGGCTGGGTATGGGGACACAGATTGGCAATAAAGGTGGGAGAAGGAGGATGGGTTTGAATGAAAGGTATGAGGGCCCATTGGGAGTAGGTGAGGGGCTATGAAGCATAAATGATTGAAAAGTTGATCCAACAAATATTATTGGTGAGAGGACTTTCATCCATCGTGAAGGTGGGCTAGAAATGTAGAGTGTTCAAGGACCAGATCATGACATACACCAGCCCTCAGCTCTATTATGCCTTGATGAAAATTGGGGGTGCAGGGAATTATGGATTTGGCATGCAGCCATCATTTTTAAAGGCTGGCAGAAGTTCCACGATTGCAAATAATCCAGCATGTACCATTTTGATAAATCTACACAGCACCCCCTCTAAGACTGAAACATCCTTTTTACAGAAGGCTGCTCAGAATTGCTCCCAATCCTTTAGGTACAACCCAGTTAGGGTTTTGTAGCCCTCAGAAGCAATACTATGAACACTTGTGATTTTCATTCTTTTCGATTGAAGGGCCAGCATTACATTCGCCTTTTTGACGAATTTCTGTACCTGCTCCAGGATCGGATCAATGGCTGCACCTTGGTTTTGAATTTCCAACCCCAGGCGTTACCAGGCGTGTAACATAACATTGAAAAACAAGTCAGCAGGCTTTGAAAAATGGGAGAATCAAGAGGTCGGAGCAAGCCATCTCAATGAGACAATTGTCAGACAGGCTGAAAGGATTAATGGATGGTAGTCAACTGTGTAGGTTTGCTGCCTCTTACCTGGAGAAGGATGGACACATAGGTCAGACACACTTGGCAGGGATTGTACAAGTTATGTTTGCTCAGAAGATTGACAAATTTCAACACCATCTACCAATCCCACGTTTGTATTTCACTATCCAAATCACCTGAATTTGGATTAAGCTCAAGTTAAACAAGGCCCTCAGAATGTAAAATGAAAATGATAGAAGTACTGACTCTGATAGACCATAAACAGTCCCTATCAGATGAAATGTTTACTCCCCTCCTTCATTTGTTTCAATTGGCCCTGTCAAGCAATGTTATCTCATCTAAGTTGAAAGCAGCAATATCATGTGTACTATCAACTGGAGATATATGTCACACTTCCAAAACTAACGATCTGTCACAGCTAATGGAAACATAGTGAATGTTGAACCATTTGAATTGCTGCAACCTCCTCTTCAGTCAACAGTATTGCTTCGGCACAGATTTATCTCATGTTCAATGCTCCCAGTCCTATGGTCAGCAAATTACGTGCTTTCTCTGCCGCGCACCTTTGAGTTAAAATAGCGTCTTTCACCATTTGCTGAGGTTTTGTTAGACCTGTGCTACGGCAAGTTGTGTGAAAGCCTCTCAAGGACCATTGTCTTCAAGAGGGCATTGGCTTCATTTGTCACCATACTTTCTGACACCAGGTGACGTGGCCAAGTGCATAGAATTCAAAGTATTCTGAGCTGTCATCCCTAATACACCGAAGTATAACAGAAAGAACATAGATTGATTAGGCAAACTTTAAAATAAAGAATAAACCCAAAGAAGAAATGGATAAAGATCTAATTGTTGGCCATTCACTGAAAGTCTCCAGACAGCAGGAATGGCAATGATTTGATCTGGAGGGCCACTTGACTTCTGTTGAAGTCAAATGAATGCATCAAATAAATTATGTTAACAACAACTTCTGTCAACATTTATTGAATGAATAACCTTTATAAAGTCTCCAGACAGCAGGAATGGCAATGATTTGATCTGGAGGGCCACTTTACAAGTTTCGGTATTCTGTTGAAGTCAAATGAATGCGTCAAATAAATTATGTTAACAACAACTTCTGTCAACATTTATTGAATGAATAACCTTTATTTTCTTTAGTTAATTAGTGACGTTAGAGTAGCCATCACAGGCATCCCCTCCTTACCACCTCCCCAGCTCCCCCCCACCCAGAATTAAAAAAAACAATATTATAAAACGTTAGTGGCTGATTCATTTAAACTTGGAATATTTTATTAATACTTTTGCACATTCAGACGTTCTAAGTGTCAAATCCATGCAGACACAGAGAGAATGTGCAAACTCTACACAGACAGCCACAGAGTCATAGAGATGTACAGCATGGAAACAGACCCTTCGGTCCAACTTGTCCATGCCGACCAGATTTCCCAACCTAGTCTAGTCCCATTTGCCAGCATTTGACATATCTCCAGTTGGTAGTACACATGATATTACAGCTTTCAACTTAGATGACAGGGCCAAAGTGTGAAATCACTTTGATAATTAATTATTGAAATCAGACAGAAGGGGACTTGAGCTGCTGTGGCAGTGCCCCTATCTCTGGGTAAGAAGGTTCAAGATCCACCTGCTCCATTGATGCATCTGAAAAGTTTGCCTAAAAATATCTTGAAATCCCACAGAGTTGGGCTCTTATTCTGCAGTGGTACTGTTCCTACCTCTGATACAGAGACCTGGGTTCAAATCAAACCTGCTCCAGAGGGGTATAATAGCATCTCTACACAGCTTGATTCAACGTATCTTGAAATCAGGCAGCATCATTGTGTTGCCTATTAATGCAAGTATTTCATAGGCCCAGTAAAATTGTGTAACTAACACACAGTCAAAATTACCTCAGTTAAATCTGTTCCACTGTTCAACAGCATGCTAAATTAGGTAAAAACAATGACTGCAGATGCTGGAAACCAGATTCTGGATTAGTGGTGCTGGAAGAGCATCCGAGATGCTGCCTGAACTGCTGTGCTCTTCCAGCACCACTAATCCAGAGCATGCTAAATTGCCTATAGTGTTCAGGGATGTGCAGACTAGGTGGGCTAGCCATGTGAATGCAGGGTTTTAGGGATAGGATAGGGGGGTGGATCTGGCTGGAAGGTCAGTGTGGGCTCACTGAACTGAATGGCCTGCTTTCACACTGTAGGGATTTGATAATTCTACAATTCTAAAGGTCATTCTTTACAGATAAAAGATATACCAAGACACAGAAAAATAAAATCTTGGGCAAATGGTTGAAACCTCAGTCATCGAAAGGTTTTAAAGTGTGCCCCATCAGAGCAGAGGGAGATGGAAAAATCTAAAGTGCAATGTCAATGTTGAGTTGATTACAATTGCACCAAATATCTGAAAATATTTCACTACATTGTCACCCCAGTGGTCAAGTGCTAGCCCTTGGTTTGCAGGAGGAGCCTTACAGAGAATCTCTACAGTGAGGAAGCAGGCCATTCAGTCCATCAAATCCACACCAACCTTTTGAAAAGCGTCCCACTCAGTCCTTATGGCTACATTTCCCATGGCCAATCCAACTAATCTACACATCTTTGGACTGTGGGAGGAAATTGAACACCCAGAGAAACCCATGCAAACACAGAGAGAATGTGCAAACTCTACACAGACAGTCATAGCGCCATAGAGTCTAGATTAGAGTGGTGCTGGAAAAGCTCAGCAGGTCAGGCAGCATCCGAGGATCAGGAAAATCGACGTTTCGGGCAAAAGCTCTTCATCACGAATAGAATCAAAGAGATGTACAGCACGGAAACAGACCCTTCGGTCCAACTCGTCCATGCCGACCAGTTTTCCCAACCTACTCTAGTCCCATTTGCCAGCACTTGGTCCATATCCCTCCAAACCCTTCCTATTCGTATACCCATTCAGATGCCTTTTAAATGTGTAATTGTACCAGACTCCTCCATTTCCTCTGGCAGCTCATTTCATACACACACCAACCTCTGCATGAAAAGGTTGCCCCTTAAATCCCTCCTATATCTTTCCCCTCTCACCCTAAACCTATGCCCTCTAGTTTTGGACACACTTACCTTCAGAAAAAGACCTTGTCGATTTATCCTATCCATGCCCCTCTTGATTTTATAAACCTCTATAAGGTCACCCCTCAGCCTCCGACGCTGCAGTGAAAACAGCTCCAGCCTTTTCAGCCTCTCCCTATAGCTCAAATCCTCCAACCCTGGCAACATTCTTGTAAATCTACTCTGAGCCGTTTCAAGTTTTACAACATCCTCCTGATAGGAAGGAGACCAGAATTGCATGCAATATTCAAAACGCAGCCTAACCAATGTCCTGTACAGCCGCAACATGATGTCCTAACTCCTCTACTCAATACTCTGACCAATAAAGGAAAGCATACCAAGCGCCTTTTTCACTATCCTATCTACCTGCGACTTTACTTTCAAGGAGCTATGAACCTGCACTCCAAGATCTCTTTGTTCAGCAACATTCCCCAGGACCTTACCATTAAGTGTATAAATCCTGCTCTGATTTGTTTTTCCAAAATGCAGCACCTCACATTCATCTAACTTAAACTCCATCTACCATGTCTCAGCCCATTGGCCCATCTGATCAAGATTCCGTTATGCTCTGAGGTAACCTTCTTCACTCTCTATTACACCTCCAAATTTCATGACATCTGCAAACTTACAAACTATACCTCCAATGTTCACATTCAAATCATTGGCATAAATGATGAAAAGTAGTGAACCCAGCACCGATTCTTGTGGCACTCCACTTGTCACAGACCTACAGTCTGAAAAACAACCCTCCACCACCACCCTTTGTGCCAGTTCTGTATCCAAATGACCAGTTCTCCCTGTATTCCATGAGGTATAACACTGCTAACCAGTCTCCCATGGGGAACTTTGTCAAATGCCTTACTGAAACCCATATAGATCATGTCTATCGCTCTGCCCTCATCAATCTTCTTTGTTACTTATTCAAAAAACTCAATCAATTTCGTGAGTCATGATTTCCCACGCACAAAGCCATGTTGACTATCCCTAATCAGCCCTTGCCTTTCCAAATACGTGTACATTCTGTCCCTCAGGATTCTCTCCAACAACTTACCCACCACCAATGTTAGGCTCACTGGTCTATAGTTCCCTGGCTTTTCCTTACCATCTTTCTTAAATAGTGGCACCACGATAGCCAATCTCTAGTCTTCTGGCACCTCACCAGTGACTATTGATCATACAAATATCTCAGGAAGGGGCCCAGCAATCAATTCCCTTGCTTCCCAAAGAGTTCTAGGGTACACCTGATCAGTTCCTGGGGATTTATCCACTTTTATGTGTTTCAAGACATCCAGCACCTCTTCCTCTGTAATATGGACATTTCTCAAGATGCTACAGTCTATTTCCCCTCATTCTATATCTATCACAGTAAACACTGAAGCAAAATACTTGTTTAGTATCTCCCCCCATCTCCTGCGGCTCCACACAAAAGCTGCCTTGCTGATCTTTGAGGGGCCCTGTTCTCTCCCTAATTACCCTTTTCTCCTTAATGTAATTATAAAAATCCTTTGGATTCTCCTTAGCCCTATTTGCCAAAGCTATCTCATGACCCCTTTTTGCCCACCTGATTTCCCTCTTAAATCTACTTCTACTGCCTTTATACTCTTCTAAGGATTCATTCGATCTCTTCTGCCTGTACATGACCTATGCTTCCTTCTTTTTCTTAACCAAAACACTCAATTTCTTTAGTCATCTAGCATTCCCTATACCTACCAGCCCTCCCTTTCACCCAACGGGAATATACTTTCTCTGGATTCTCATTATCTCATTTCTGAAGACTTCCCATTTTCCAGCTGTCCCTTTACCTGCAAACATCTGCCCCCAGTCAGCTTTTGAAAGTTCTTGCCTAATACCGTCAAAATTAGCCTTCCTCCAATTTAGAACTTCAACTTTTAGATCTGGTCTATCCTTTTCCATCACTGTTTTAAAACGAATAGAATTATGGTCGCTGGCCCCAAAGTGCTCCCCCACTGACACCTCAGTCACCTGCCCTGCCTTATTTCCCAAGACTAGGTCAAGTTTTGCACCTTCTCTCGTAGGTACATCCACATACTGAATCAGAAACTTAACAAATTCCCCTCCATCTAAACCCTTAACCCTATGGCAGTCCCAGTCTACATTTAGAAAGTTAAAATCGCCTACCATAACTACCCGATTATTCTTACAGATAGCTGAGATCTCCTTACAAATTTGTTTCTCAATTTCCCTCTGACGATTAGGGAGTCTATAATACAATCCCAGTAAGGCGATCATCCCCTTCTTATTTCTCAGCTCCACCTAAATAACTTCTCTGGATGTATTCCCTAATGTCCTCCCTAAGTACAGCTATAATACTATCCCTTATCAAAAACACCACTTCCCCCCACCTCCCACCACCCCCCCCCCCAGACACACACACTCTCTTGCCTCCCTTTCTATCCTTCCTGTAGCATTTGTATCCTGGAACATTAAGCTGCCAGTCCTGTCGATCCCTGAGCCACATTTCTGTAATTGCCATGATATCCAAGTCCCATGCTCCAAGTTCCCTGTTAGGCCTCTTGCATTGAGATGCAGTTTAATTTAACAGTCCTGCTTTGTTCTCTGCTTTGCTCCTTCCTCCCCTTAGTGTTTGACCCCCTCCCTTTCCCAACTGTACCAGTCTCAAATTGATCTCTTTCCTCACTATTTCCATGGATCTCACTGCCCCCCTTACAGTCACCAAAGAGTGGAAGTGAACCGAGGTCCCAGGCATTGTGAGGCAGCAGTGCTAACCACTGAGCCACCATGCCACCCTTATAGATGTAAGGAAGGCTTATTACGACCGTACACCTGGAAGCACACCTGTAATACTGTGTACAGCTTTCATCTCCTTGTGTAAGAATGGTAATAGTTCAGAGGAGTCACAGAGTCATAGAGGTGTAGAGCATGGAAACAGACCCTTCAGTCCAATCCGTCCATGCTAACCAAATATCCCAACCCAATCTAGTCCCACCTACCAGCACCCAGCCCATATCCCTCCAAACCCTTCCTATTCATATACCCATCCAAATGCCTCTTAAATGTTGCAATTGTACCAGCCTCCACCACTTCCTCTGGCAGCTCATTCCATA
>NC_057747.1:4365832-4405902 GCF_004010195.1 Chiloscyllium plagiosum
TCCTGCCCATCCCTGAGTCATGTTTCTGTAATTGCTATGATATCCCAGTCCCATGTTCCTAACCATGCCCTGAGTTCATCTGCCTTCCCTGTTAGGCCCCTTGCATTGAAATAAATGCAGTTTAATTTATTAGTCCTACCTTGTCCCTGCCTGCCCTGACTGTTTGACTCACTTCTATTCTCAGCTTTACCTGTCTCAGATCGATCTCTTCCCTCACTATCTCCCTGGGTCCCAACCCCCCCACCTTACTAGTTTAAATCCTCCCAAGCAGTTCTAGCAAATTTCCCTACATTTGGCAGGTTGGGCCTGCACTCATTCGAGTTTTGAAGAAGAATGGAAGACTTGATTAAAATATATAGAATCCTAAGGGGAACTGACAGGGTGGATTCCTTGTGGAAGCACAGTTTCAAAAGAAGGGATTTCCAATTTAAGTCAGCGATAAGGGGGGTGGATTTCTACTATCAGAGCGTCGCTCATTTTTGCAATTCCAATAGCCAGAGAGCAGCGACTAGTGGAGCTCTGAATCAAAGATCCGTCAGGCAGATTCTTGATCTTGGGATCAGGCAGCAATTGAGGTGAAGGCCAAAATCAGACCAGCCATGACCTTAGTCAAAGTGAAGAAGGCTTAAGAGATCAAATGGGCTACTCCTGCCCCTAGCCTTTTTGATTTTATACCTGATGAGGATTGAAACAGCTGAATGCGCTACCAGTGATGATGAAATGTAAGAAATGTGAGATGGACAAGAGGCCGGAATGAAAGGATTGCAGAAACCTCAGAGGAGCACAGGGCTGGAGGGTATTATCGGGTTAGTGTTAGTGTGCATCTTACAGCAATAGGGAGGACAACTATCAGGTCATTCAAAATCTATGACATCCACTCATAAAAGAAAAACAAACCACACAACATAGATTTTAAGTTATGTGCAAAGGAAGCAAGGATGATATGAAAAAATATTTGTTCACAAACTGAGCAGTTATGGGATGGAATGCACTGCCTGGGAAGGTGGTGGAGGTGCGTTCAATTGAGGTGTTCAAGAGGGGCATTGGGTGATTATTGTGTAGAAAGGCAGGAGATTGCCACTGGAACTAGAATGAGTGAAGGCACAATGGGCTGAATACCTCTTCGATGCCAAAACAATTCTGTGATGCTGTGAAATGTAGATGACAATCGGAGACACTTCTGTCTCTGTCAGTAATGGATGTATCCAGAGCATTAATCTCTCAGCATACCTTGCTGCAAAAGGGCTCAATAGTTAGTGACTGAGATCTTTATACCGTTAGGTCACAGATCATGGAACAGCACTGAGATCATGAGCATGTAACTTCAAAGGACCTTGTATCTACTGTGAGACAGAACACAACAGGGAGCCAGGGATCATCAGACCAGTGAGCCTGATGTTAGTCGTAGTCAAGTTGTTGAAGGGAATTCTGAGGGATAAGATTTACATGCATTTGGAAAGGCAAGGATTGATTAGGGATAGTCAACATGGCTTTGTACATGGGAAATCGTGTCTCAGTAACTTGATTGAAGTTTTGAATAAGTGATGAAGAAGATTGATGAAGGCAGAGTGGTGGACGTTGTCTGTAGGGACTTCAGGAAGGCGCTTGACAAGGTTCCTCATGGTAAACTGGTTAGCAAGATCAAATCAGATGGGATATGGGGGAATTAGCCATTTGGATACAAAATTTAGGAGACAGAGGATAATGGTGGAGGGTTGATTTTTAGACTAAAGGCCTGTGACCCATGGGGAGCTGCAGGGATCGGTGCTGGGTCCGTTTATATCAATGAGTTGGATGTGAATATAGTTAGCAAATTTGCAGATGACGCCAAAACTGGTTGTATACTGGACAGCAAAGAAGGTTGCCTCAGAATTCAACCAGACTGCGACCAGATGGGCCAATTGGCCGAGGAGTGACAAAGGAGTTTAATTTAGATAAATGTGAAGTGATGTATTTTGCTACAGCAAATCAGGGCAGGACTTACACACATAATGGTAAGGCCCTAGGGAGTGATGCTGAATAAAGAGACCTTGGAGTGCAGGTTCATAATTCCTTGAAAATAGAGTTGCAAAAGATAGGATAGTGAAGAAGGTGTTTGGTATGCTTTCCTTTATTGGTCAGAGCATTGAATACAGAAGTTGGGACTGATTAGGGAGAGTCAACATGGCTTTGTGCATGGGACATCATGTTGCAACTGTACAGGGTATTGGTTAGACCACGTTTGGAATATTGCACGCAATTCTGGTCTCCTTCCTATCAGAAGGATATTGTGAAACTTGAAAGGGTTCAGAAAAGATTTACACGAATGTTGCCAGGATTAGAGGATTTGAGTTATAGGGAGAGGCTAAATGGGCTGGGGCTGTTTTCCCTGGAGCGTTGGAGGCTGAGGTTATAGAGGTTTATAAAATCATGAGGGGCATGGATAGGATAAATAGACAAGGTCTCGGGTGTAGGTTCACTCGCTGAGCTGTAAGTTTGATATCCAGATGTTTCATTACCTGGCTAGGTAACATCATCAGTGGCGACCTCCAAGTGAAACGAAGCTGTTGTCTCCTGCTTTCTATTTATATGTTTGTCCTGGATGGGGTTCCTGGGGTTTGTGGTGATATCATTTCCAGTTCATTTTCTGAGGGGTTGAAAGATGGTATCTAGATCGATGTGTTTGTTTATGGTGTTGTAGTTGGAGTGCCAGGCCTCTAGGAATTCTCTGGCATGTCTTTGCTTAGCCTGTCCCAGGATAGATGTGTTGTCCCAGTCAAAATGGTGTTTTTTTTCATCCGTGTGTAGGGCTACGAGGGAGAGAGGGTCGTGTCTTTTTGTGGCTAGCTGGTGTTCATGTATCCTGGTGGATGACTTTCTTCTTGTTTGTCCTACGTAGTGTTTGTGGCAGTCCTTGCATGGAATTTTGTAGATGACGTTGGTTTTGTCCATGGTCTTTTTCCCAAAGTAGGGGAATCCAAAATTAGAGGGCATAGGTTTACGGTGAGAGGGGAAAGATATAAAAGGGACCTAAGGGCAACCTTTTCACACAGAGGGTGGTATGTGTATGGAATGAGCTGCCAGAGGATGTGGTGGAGCCGAGTGCAATTGCAGCATGTAAAAGGTAGCTGGATGGGTATATGAATAGGAAAGGTTTAGAGGGATATTGGCCAAGTGCTGGCAAATGGGACTCAATTAGGTTAGGATATCTGGGCAGCAGGGACAAGTTGGACCGAAGGGTCTGTTTCTGTGCTGTACATCTCTATGGCTCTATGACAACCGTACTGATCATTGAAGCAAGCTGTCTCATTTAATTCATATGGGCATATGAGTTCAGAACAGGAGTGGGCCAAACTGTCCCTTGAATTTGCTCCATCATTGAATAAGGTCTTGGCTAATCCAATTGTCACCATAACTCCATTTTTCTGCCCACCTTTGATAACCTCTGACTCCCTTGTTAATAAACAGGTTGGATAGCGAGAAACTGTTCCAGCTCAGAAGAGAATCGGAAACCAGGGGTCATCGTTTGAAAGTGTTACTCAAAAGCAGCAAGGAGTGAGAAAGTGGTGGGTTTGCTGGGGAGAGTAAGTCCAGTCAATCAAAATGGATCTTTGTTACTAAATGTTAGGATAAAATCCTGGTGTTTCTTCATTATTAACAGCCCGAGTCCAAATTTCAAACTCTCAGAGATACAAATTAATATATACATTTATGTGCATAATTTTTCCTACTGAGAAATAAGAGAGGAGCCACCTTAGCTCCTGAGTTCATCAATCTGTCCGAGTTTAGACCCCAGACTATAATGATGTCAGGTGCAAAGTTGCTCTGCAGGAACCCAAACTAAGTATCTGTGAGCAAATTTGTTGTTGTGTAATTTATGTTCTCACTCCTCCCTTCTCGAGAGCTTCCAGAAAGTATAATACTCTTCCATGAAAATTTCCTGTAATCTGATCAATATGCACCCTCAAAACAAAGCCATTCAAAAGAGATCACCCAGTAAGTTCATGTTGCTGTTGTCAGAGCTTGCCACCAAATATAGACTACATTTCAAAAATTGCTTCATTAACCATGGCATGCTTTACAATGTCATGAAAGGTGCTCTGCAAAATGCATTTCTTGGGTGCATGGAGATTCCGAGTCTCTTCTGAAAGCCTGTCCATAGTTTGGAGCCCCTCTCAAAATCTCATGCAAAGAAACTGGGAATCCGATGCTGTCTGGATGGCACCAAGATAGGAGTAGCAGACCCCCCCCACATTCACACTGGCATTGCCCATGAGAAAGTTTGTCCTACATGCCATCAGTTTGTGTTAGAGTCATAGAGATGTACAGCATGGAAACAGACCCTTCGGTCCAACCCGTCCATGCCGACCAGATATCCCAACCCAATCTAGTCCCATCAGCCAGCACCCAGCCCATATCCCTCCAAACCCTTCCTATTCATAAACCCATTCAAACGCCTCTTAAATGTTGCAATTGTACCAGCCTCCACCACTTCCTCCGGCAGTTCATTCCATACACGTACCACCCTCTGCTTGAAAAAGTTGCCCCTTAGATCTCCTTTATATCTTTCCCCTCTCATCCTAAACCTATGCCCTCTAGTTCTGGACTCCCCGACCCCAGGGAAAAGACTTTGCCTATTTATCCTATCCATGCCCCTCATAATTTTGTCAACCTTTATAAGGTCACCCCTCAGCCTCCGACGCTCCAGGGAAAACAGCCCCAGCCTGTTCAGCCTCTCCCTGTAGCTCAAATCCTCCAACACCCCCGGCAACATCCTTGTAAATCTTTTCTGAACCCTTTCTAGTTTCACAATGTCTTTTTTCATTCCATCTTGTCTCCTTTTCGGATATTTGAGTTGGGGGTCTCAGCAAACAACCAGACCCCCATCGCTGGGCTGTCATTTGGACCTGGGAAAAGTCACCTGGGCTTTAATTCAACTCCTTAAAGGATGGTCAGATCAAAATCAAAATAACAAACTAGCCACTGCTTGAGCAATCTGACTGCACGGCTGTATTTATGACCTGTTCACGGGAAATGGTGATTAAGCAGCTTGTTAGCTGCTCAGAAAGTATGAAAATAACTATCAGTGCAGGTACACGCTGAGTGACTGCTTTCTGCTGGACGGTCACTAGGTTTATGAAGCATTTATCCAACTGCAGAAAACTCCCTGACATTTTCTTGCTGCATAAGTACAACTCCTCAGCAAAATCGAGTAAACTTTCCTATTTATAACCGAAAAATTGACTCCTCTGTTATTTCTCAGTATGAAAAATTTTGCACATAAATGTATATTATTAATTTGCATCTCTGAAAGTTTGAAATTTGGACTCTGGCTGTTAATAATGAAGAAACACTAGGATTTTATCCTAACATTTAGTAACTCATTTAAGTAGTTTGCGAAAAGCAGGTAAATAGCTGAGCCTGCAACACTCATGTGAAAGCAATGCAGGAAGGACTGGTGACATAAATTGGCTCCCTGTCAAGGTTAAAGTTTGAGTTTTAAAATTCTCATCTTTGTTTTCAAATCCCTCAAACCTCCCTATCTCTGTCATCTCCTCCAGTCCCACTATCCCCCAAGATCTCTGGGATCTTTTTGTGTAGGTGGGGTGGCATGGTGGCTCAGTGGTTAGCAGTGCGACTTCACAGCCCCAGAAACCTGGGTTTGATTCCCATCTCCCCGTGTTTGCGTGGGTTTGCTTCAGTTTCCTCACACAGTCCAAAGATGTGCAGGTTATGTGAATTGGCCAAGTTGAATTGCCCATTGTGTTAGTTGCATTAGTCAGGGGAAAATAAGTCTGGGTGAGTTACTCTTCAGAGGGTCGGTGTGGTCTTGTTGGGCCAAAGGGCCTGTTTCCACACTAGAGGTAATCTAATCCCCAATTATAATTTGTCCTGCCATTGGTTGATATCATATAATGTTTGGCTAGATTTCCAGCACAGGAATTCCCACCCTAAGCCTCTCCTTCTTTACCATTTTAACTGAGGTTTTGTTTATTTAATGAAATACCTCCTTAAGTGGCAAGGTACCATACTTGAGATTGCAAGAGTTGGGTTTGTTTCATTCATTCATGGGTGTGATTGGTTGGGCCAGCAGTTGTTGCCCATCTCTAGTTACCTAGAAGACAATTGACAGTCAACCACATTGCTGTGGGTCTGGAGTCACATGTAGGCCAGACCTGATAAGAATGGCAGTTTCCTTTCCTAAAGGGTATTTGTGAACCAGATGGGTTTTATGACAATTGCCAATGGATTCATGGTCATCATTAGACTCTTAATTCCAAATGTTTGTAACTGAATTCAAATTCCATCTGCTGTAGTGGAATTTGAGAGAAAGTGAGTCTGGGAGTGGGAAGTAGATTGAAATCCTCAGGAGGAGGGAAGGATTGATATCAGAGGGAAGTGTAGGTTTGCAATTTTTTGATGGGAATATAGTTCTGGTTGCATATCATGCAGATGACACCAATGACGATGGAAAAACAATGTCGTTTTCACAGCGTCATGAGGCAGGGGTTAGCTGGGAAACAGCAACGATCACAGTGAGAAAAACCTGTTGGAATATGACCTGGTGTCGTGTGATTTTTTAACGTGGCAGTCAGTCATTAGCAAGATAAATTATCTTCGCTATGGCCATAACCACAGACCAACAGGATAAGGGAACTAGTGGGAAAATGTCAGGAGTGAAATTTGGGCTCCACGATAAAACAACAACTATTTACAGTTATGTGGCACCTTTAATTTAGCAGAACAGTTCAAGAGGAAGGTGTCAGGCTGTGGGAGAATGCAGACAGCTAGTCAGATGTGCAGAACAGTGGTAGGTGGAGTTTAATCCAGAAAAGTGTGAGGAGATGCATTTTGGGAGGGCAAACGAGGCACTGGAATACATGATGAATGGTAGGACACTAGTTAGTGCTGAGGATCAATGGGACTTTGATCTGTGCGTCCTTGGTGGTAACCAAGGTGGTAACCATCCTTGATAGGATGGTTCTCAAAGCGTACTGGCCTTTATAACGTGAGGCATAGATTACAAGAGCTGGCTAGTTAGTCTGAGGCAATCTACAACATTGGTTAGACCACAGTAGGAGTACAGTTCTGGTAACCACACACAGAAAGAATATGATTATGTAGAAGGTTGCAGAAGAGATTAGAGTCATAGAGCTGTATGGCATGGAAACAGACCCTTTGGTCCAACTTGTCCATAATCTAATTCCATTTGCCAGCTGCAATATGACCTCCCAACTCTTATTCTCAATATTTTGACCAATAAGGAAAGCATACTAAGTGCCTTCTTCACTATCCTGCCTTCCTGCGACTCCACTTTCACGGAAATACGAACCCTCAGTCCAAGGTCTCTTTATTCAGCAATACTCCCTAGGACCTTACCATTAAGTGTGTAAGTCCTGCCCTGATTTGCCTTTCCAAAATGCAACAGCTCACACTTATCTAGATTATACTCCATCTGCCATTCCTCGGGCCACAAAATCCCGTTGTACTCTGACGTAACCTTCTTCACTGTCCACTACACCTCCAGTTTTGGTGTCATCTGCAAACTCACTAACATACCTCCTATGTTCACATCCAAATCATTTGTATAAATGACAAAAAGTAGTGGATCCAGCGCCAAATCCTTGTGGCACTCCCCTGGTCACAGGCCTCCAGTCTGAAAAACAACCCTCCACCACCACCCTCTGTCTTCTACCTTCGAGCCAGTTCTGTATCCAAATGGTTCATTCTCCCTATACTCTACATGATCTAACCTTGCTAACCAGTCTGTCAGAATGTTGCCTAGGCTACAGAGATTTAGCTGTGCAGAGAAACTGTGATTGTTTGCTGAGGGGAGATCTGATTGAAATTAGATAAAGAGGGTGGATAGGATCCATTACCAGGGGTTTTAAGGTAAGGCACAAATAGTTTAGAAGGAGTTAAAGAGAAATGTTTTTGATGGTAGAGGCAGGAACCATCACAATTTTGAAGAAATATTTAGATGTACACAATTTAAATGCCAAAGCATTCATAATCTATAAACCAAATGCTGAGAGACAGGATTAGAGTAGATAGGGTTTAAATGATTCATATGGTCATGATAGGTCTTTCGTGTTGCAATTATAATGAAGTTGAAGGCGTGTACTATACTTTTGAGAGAGAGTGAATGTTGTTCTGAACTGAGAGCTTACAAGCACCTATGTATATGGCAGTCCCAGAGTGTGCTGGAAAATTGAAAATAAGTAACATTTGGCTGTGAAATGGATACCTGAGGTTTGGTTGCTGTTTTGACAACAATTCAAATTTAACCAATCAGTTTAAATTATGCCCCAGGATATTAAAAGCCAACTGAGATTGAATTTATTGTTTTGCCAACATCAAACCAATGTGATAATCTAATGTTGGGGATATTAAAATGCGGACATTTTGAAAATTGGAGAGAGAGCAACTGCCATCGAGATAGATCCAAGAAATTAGGAAACACTCTCTATCAAAGGTACATTTTCATATGAAACATACTCATAGTAAAAAGAACGACGATGACCCAGGGAATTCAGCAGCCAGAAGAGTGAAGTCACAGAAGACGACAACAGCTGTGTGGATTTGAAATTACAATGATGCAATTTTAATAAGTGTCTTATTGGAACAGCATATGATTATAGAGTCATCAGGTCATCAGTATTTAAGAGAAAGGGGGGGCTGAGAGTTATGAATAGTTGGTGTTTAATGTTTACTTTTAGAGTAAAACAAAATTGATATTATTTTCTTAAAATAGTGAAATTTGGAGGTTCTCTGCCACTCATATTTTAACAGATCATGAGGCAAGGTGAGCTTTTCTGGGTGTTTGGTTTAATTAATAGAAGGGTTCGCCACCATGTCGTAATATAATAGTCTATAACCCTATCTCTCACAGCAGCTCTGTAAAACAAAAATGACTGTGTTGAATCTTCTGTTTTCATTGACTAAGTCCAAGTTTTATTAAATGTTTTGGAGGGTTTCTTGCTGAGGTCTAGCAGGTTCTCTCACCGTATCTTACCAAACTCACGTCATTAATTACGTACTATGTCCCATGGCATCTCTCATACTTGCTTTCCACCTATTCCTTCAACAACAAATCACTACTCAGCAGATACCCACTCAAAGACTGGCATCTCTTGTGCCCACGCCATCTTGAAAAGGTTACTGTGTATCTGGATGAGCTTGGACATTCCAAAGCTGCCCTGCTCATTGACAGGCAGAGTCAGAACATGGCAGAGAAGAAGAAGATGGCACTGAGTTCCTCCAACAGGGACTCGGAGGTTCTGATGGTTGGCATCCAATGAGGGAAAGGTGTCCTCTTCCTGGACGACTGGCAGAGAGGCTGCACCACCAGAGCCTTGAAGACTGGTCAGAGGCCACCAACAGGGTCGGTGCCATCTCCGTGATGTGGAGGAATGGCCAGCAATGCACTGAGAAGGTTATCAACCTTCACCGCTCTGTCAGGCTAAGTGCCACATTCTTTGCCAACTTGCACTTAATCAGTGCCACCGCACCTACCTCTCACCAAAGCTCATGTTCCAGCATTCCCACTGTTGCTTACAACACCTTTCCTCATCTGGGACGCGATGTATTTAGGATATTTGATTGACATGGATGAGTTAGACCGAAGCCGTGCTGCACATCTCTATGACTCTATGACTCCACGTTGTCCCCCTCACTTCCCCCCACACCACTAACTGAACGTGTCCTCTGTACTGACTCCTGAGTCCTTCAGAACATCTCACTACGTTTTCCACATACATACAGCACTAATAGTCATACCACCCAATGTCACCTCACTCACGAGCCCCCCCCCCCCCCCCCCCCCCCCCCCCCCCCCCCCGCCCTACGGGCCCCCCCCCCCCCCCCCCCCCCCACTCCCAGCATTGTTTTTAATAAATGAGAAACCTAGGGGTAGGGAGATGTTTCCCCACCATCCATGTCCTCACTCCCTACAAGGACCTCGCAGGAGAAGACTGGGGCCACTCCTGTAGGGGATGCAGAACTATCTGTGTCAGTCCAAATGAATAAGCACCACCTTGCATGCCACTGCCACTTTCCCATTAACCCTGCAAACACTCAGTTACTGCACAACACTTCCAACCTCCAGCCATGACACCTTCTCTCTGCTTTGACTCATAGGTTTCACAAACCCCACCATGAGCATGTTGCAGAGGAACTCCCTTCCTGGATCTCTGAGGACAAGGAAGCCGTGGCCTCAGAGGAAGCAGTAATATAGCTGCTTCTGACCACCACCACGTGGTTTCTATGTACAAAGGTCTTTGGCTTTCAATTAAAAGCCAAAGCCTATAGCAACTGGAAAGGAGGAAGAAACTGTCTATCTGCAGGCTTTGCAATGTTTTTTTTAGTGCAGAGAAATGAGACAATTTGTGGAGATCTGATAGCTTCTCCCTAACATTCACAGCCCTAAGTTGTTCAGTGATCTGGAAGTTAGGGTGGCATGGTGACTCAGTGGTTAGCACTGCAGCCTCACAGCACCAGGCACCCATGTTTAATTCCAGCCTTGGATGACTGTCTGTGTGGAGTTTCCCCTTGTCTGCGTGGGTTTCCTCCCACAGTCCAAAGATGTGCAGGTCAGATTGGCCATGCTAAATTACCCATAGTGTTAGGTTCCTGAATCAGAGGGAAATGGGTCTGGGCGGAGGATCGGTGTGGAATTGTTGGGCCAAATGGTCTGTTTCCACACTGTAGGGAATCTAATCTTAATCACATTTTTGGGAGTAAGACCTACAGTTTAATTAGTAGATTAGTCAAATAATGATTTCTCTTTCACAAAACCATGTCAACTCTGCCTGATTACCCAAGGCCTTAATCAAGGCCTAAATCAAAAACCATTTAGCTACTTACTGTCAGCAAAAGATCCATTTGGACGCTACCTCTTGCTCCAGCTTTACCGTAAACTGGACTCCCACTCCTGCCTGAACAAGCAGCTGTGTAAACAGTACTCACAATGAATGTCGGGTAACTTGCTTTTAAGAAGTTGCTTTTAAGAACTTGCTTTTAGGTGGCACGATGGCTCAGTGGTTAGTGCTGCTGCCTCACAGTGCCAGGGACCTGGGTTCAATTCCCACCTTGGGTGAACGTGCAGAGTTTGCACATTCTCCCTGTGTCTGTGTGGGTTTGCTTCGGTTTCTTCCCACAGTCCAAAGATGTGCATGTCAAGTGAATCGGCCATGCTAAATTGTCCATAATGTTAGGTGCATTAATCAGAGGAAAATGGGTCTTGGTGGGTTACTCATCAGACTCGTTGGGCCGAAGGGCCTGTTTCCACACTGTAGGGAATCTAATCTAAACGCAGCCTTCAATGATTGTTGGTTTTTAAATCACTTCTTTTCTTATTTCAGTCCAAAATCAAGATTATAGAAAAATGAAAAGGGACAGTCTTTATTACAATAGTGTTAATTAAATACCTGACAGAGTTTGCTAAGCTATTTAAGTCGTTAATTTTCAGGATGGGAATGTGAGATGACTGCATCATGTGGGTGTTCCTGGATACATTTGTAATCCAGGATAAACATATTGACGGTAAATGTTAGCCTAGGCTCAGAGATTGTGAGCTACTGGTCAAATTACAGACATTGTAAAACATTAGGCGAGGTGGACGTTACTTGTGTATTTTTTGACAAGGAAGTGTCTGATTGGGTCTCCTGATTTGTTCAATGGTTATGGAAAGGAAGCTGTGTCTGTGAGTGTGATAGGTAAGGGGACCAAGATGGCAAATATACAGGAGCATCAACCTTTGTAATTACTCAACACATTTGAGATTCTTTGGGCTACTTTAGATGGGAGTGAGACCTACAGCTTTAGTAATAGATTAGCCAAATATGATTTCTCTTTCATATAACCATGCCAATTCTGCCTGATTAGCTTGAACTTATCCAAGTGCTGTGTTCTTTAAGGATAGATTCTAACTTATTTCCTATGATAAATTATTTCTAACTTATTTCCTATGATAAATGTTAAGCCTGTAGTTTCCTGCTTTCTGACTCCCTCTCTTTTTGAATAAAGGAGTTACATTTGCTAACTGCCAATCTGTTGGCACTATCCCAGAATCAGGATTTCTGGAAAATTAAAACCAATATATCAACTACCTCACCAGTCACTTCCTTAAGACCTTTTTTTAGCTCCAAACAACTGACTCGCTATTACTTCTCTAACGGACGAAAGAAATAGAACAACACAGCCGAAGAACAGGCCCTTTGGCCCTCCAAGTCTGTGCTGACACATTTTGATCTTCCATACTAAAGCTGCCTTTACTTACAGGATGCATGTCCCTCTATTTCCTTCCTTTTCATGTATCATCCAGCTGCTGCATAGAATGCTGCTATCGTGTCTGCTTCCACCGTCTCTTCCGGCAGTACATTCCAGGCACTCACCAACCTTTGTGTGAAAGATTTGCCTCGCACATCTCTTTTAAACTTCCCCCTGCACCTCGAACCTGTGTCCCCTAGTAATTGGACCCCTCCCCCATCCTCGTAGTTTCCACTCTATCCATGCCTTTCACAATCTTATAAGCTTCTATCAGGTTGCCCTTCAACCTCCTGCATTCCAGTGAAAACAAACCCAACCTTTCTTCATACCTAAAATCCCCCAAAACAGGCAACATCCTGGTAAACCATTTACTGTACCATTTCCAAATATCCACATCCTCCTGATAGTGGGGTAATCAGAAATGTTTGCAATATTCCAAGTGTGTCCTAAGGAAACTTCTAGAAAGCTACAACAATACTTGACTAATTTTATATTGAATGCTCCTTTCAATGAAGACAAACAGGAGGCTGAAAGAACACAGCAAGCCAGGAAGCATCAAGAGGTGGAGAAGTCAACATTTCAGGTGTAACCTTTCTTCAGGACTGACGAAGTGTTACACCAAAATGTTGACTTCTCCACCTCTTGATGCTGCCTGGCTTGCTGTGTTCTTCCAGCCTCCTACTTGTCCAGTTTGGATTCCAGAACCTGCAGTTTTTTGTCTCCTTCTAATGAAGGCCAGCATGCCATTGGCCCTTTTTACTGCCTTATCTACCAGTGTTGCCACTTTCTGTGAGTTGCAGACCTGTACACCCAGATCCCTCTGCATATCAATCCTCCTAAGGGTTCTGCCACTCACTGTATAATTTCCACCTGAACTTGACCTTCCAAAATGCATCACCTTACATTGGTCTGGACTAAACTCCAACTGCCACTTTTCTGCCCATGCCTCCAACTGATCTATATCCTGCTGCATCCTCTGACAACCCTCCTCACTGTCTGCAACTCCACCAATCTTTATATTGTCCGCAAACTTACTAATTTGACTAATGGTTGTAATTTTCATGAGTTCCTCTCTCCCTTCCATTTCCTGATTTATTGCTGCTTTCAGGAATGTTACTTCAATCCTCTACAGTAACAACTGATGCTAACTGGGGAAGAGACAAGTGGTATTGCCACTGAGCTATTAGTGCAGACACCCAGGTAATGTTCTGGGGGATTTGGGTTCAAACCCTGCTGCTGCAGATGGTGGAACATGAGTTCACTAAAAATCTAGAATTAAGAGTCCAATGATAACCAAGGAAAAATCCCATCTGGTTCACTTCAAGGAAGAAAACTGACATCCTTACTTGGTTTGGCCGCCATGTGACTCCAGCAATGCAATTGATTCTTAACTGCCCTCTGGGCAATTAGGGGTTGGGCAGCAACACCTCCTTATGAATGAAAAAAACTATTTAATTCATCTGCTGTTTCTTTAATTTCTGTTATTAATTCTTCAGTCCTACTTTCTATAAAACCAATGCTCACTTTTTTAGAAGTTAATTTCTTCTTTAAATATGTATGGAAATTTTTACTATCTGTTCTCATATATCTTGCAATCTTTCTCTCATATTTTCATTTTTCCCTCTTTATTATTGCTTCCTTTACGCTTTGTTGCTTTTTTACGTTCTGTCTAATCTTTTGACCCATTACCTGGCTTTGCTCAGTTCTATGCTTTTGCTTTTAGCTTGACTTTAATTAACATTTCTAGTGAACCACACATCTCTGGAATCTTCCTCACTTGCTTCAATGTTCCTGTGCTGTATGTTCTGAAAGATTACCTTCAAGTGCATTGCCATTGACTAATCGTTAACCCAATTAGCCAAATCTCTTTAGCCTATTCTGTTCTCAAGCTTTCAGAACTGGCCTCAAACCTTCAGAATGGATTTTTTTTTATTATTGTTCACTTGTGGGACATGAGTATTGCTGGCTGGCCAGTGTTTTTATTGTCTATCCCTCGCTGCGCTTGAACTGAATGACTTATTAGGAAATTTTCAGAGGCTGGTTAAGAGCCAACAACATTGCTGTGGGTCTGGGGTCACATGTAGGCCAGACCAGATGAGGATGGTAGATTTCCTTCCCTGAAGGACATTAATGGACCAGACAATTGGCGATGGTTTCATGGTCATCAATAGATCATTAATTCCATGTTTATTTTTACTGAATTCAAATCTCACCATCTCCCATGGTGGGATTCAAACCCGGGGCCCCAGAGGATTATCTGGGTCTCAGGGTTAATTATGCAGCAAGTAGGCCACTTTTGCTTCCCCAAATATATAAAATCATTGACTTTAAAAATAATAGCATCTGCCATGATCCTATTGAATGGTGGAGCAAGCTCAAGGGGCTGAATGGCCTATTTCATACGATTGTATGGTGTCAATAGTTTCAATGAATATGATAGGAGCCTTGTTCCTGATGAAGAGCTTATGCCCAAAACACAACTCTCCTGCTCCTCGGATGTTGCCTGACCTGCTGTGCTTTCCCAGCGCCACACCCTTCGACAATGAACATGATCAGACTTGTTACAACGAGGGTTTGGAGCACTGAATTACAACCGGTGTTCTTAGCACTTAAGTTCAACATGTGTTTTTTTTAAAAAAATGGTCTGCCATTAAGATAACATGTGTAAAATATCTGTGTGGGACTGAGAGAACATGACAGTTAAAGGTGTCAAAGAAAACTTAAACATCATGGACCATGATCTCGGTTGAACCCTGCTCACCAGCAAGCCAGTTCCTGCAGATTATACCCCAAATTGCAGAGACATGTTGTGTCTTTGCCTTAAAGGATTGCACAAGAACAGAGATTAATAAACCAGGGTTGACTCTTCTGGAGTGGATTAACAAGACTCAACACTTGTATGTGTATCAGCCTGGGTTTCAGTATTAGCAAATGGTAAAGGTCACAGTCAAAGAGCTCTCCTCTAATTACCTCCACGTTGCAAGTAAGGACCGCCTAACACTCTGAGTGCTGCAAACCGGAGAAGGAAAGATCAGGATAAAGGAGCTTCCTTCAGTCCGCAAAACCAAGAATCTCAAGAAAATGCCCTTCACTGCAACAACCACAATTATCTGCTTCTCATGAACAGTTCAGATGCTGATCCATATTTCTGCTGGCTGAATCTCACAGATTTATGGTGAAGTGTAGGTTGCGCCGGACCTGGAGCTCCTGTTGGATGGGGAGGAGGGGGTGGGGGTGGGGGCGTTAAGGTGGGAAATCCTGTACCTCAGTGACCTTCTCCACTCTGTCAATGGAAGTGCCACTACCTTCTCTCTAGTACCTCACACTCAATCTCTCTTTCTACCACTCTCACTATTGCCTGCAACATCTTCCCTCACTCACTCTCACCCACCCCAAATTGCCTGACACCATGAACCCCGTATTCCTCCTGTGCTGCCGACTTACTCACTCGAAACACCTCACCACCCACACCAACAGTAACAGCTCTGCCACTCTTAATAGCAACCTCTCTCTCTTCCAGCAGGAAAACAGGGTAAGAGAGTACAGAAAGAGTCAAAGTTGATGGTGTACTGCTGATCAGCTCCTTATGATTAGAGGGTCCTGTCTTTGCTCATCGCCAACCAGGTCTGTTCTGGTATCAGAGGCTGCCCTTGATTTAGTGCGCTGGCACCCCTCAGTGAAGACCATTCCCATTGACTTGACTGAGAGCTGCTGATGACTACATCAAGCATCCTAGCTGTATGTATGCGCTAGACAATAGCACAAGACAGCAGTAATATGAGCCTAGTGTCTGTGGCTAAGGGGTCAAAGCATAAAATGTTAAGGTAACAATGCAGGAACACTCAGGTAGGTTTTAGAGTGAGTGTGGACTCTGACAGTGAATAAAGAGCGTGAATATACAGCCAGCTCCACTCCATGAGTGAGATGTGTGTCTCTGAAGACTAAATGTCCTTGCTGCAGTGTTACAATGAGAGGTACAGTCCTGAACAACAGAAGTGTCCTGCAAGTGGATCAGAGATGTACCATGAGGGTTTCCAGAACTGGCAGATGTCAAATGCCCATGACTACGGACATGGGGCATGTGTGCCTTGTGCCCATGCAGTATGCCCTGAGATGTTGGTGCCCAATGTCGAATGTGAAGATCATTTGTAGCAAGCATTGAATTCAACCTCCCAAATACTCTAGTTCCCATGTTGGGTTTTCCCAACGGCTAGCTTGCTTGGTGATTTTGGTAAGATCGCAACAGAAAATGAATATGATGAGTTGGGCTGTTAACAGTATGTTAAACAAGCAATAATGAGCTGCAATTGGGAACTCACTGTTATCCACAGGAATCTTGCTACACTACATGAGAAAAGCTAAAGTGTGGTAATCTCAATGTCGAGTCAAACCTTGTTGAACATTGCACTCGATTCTGCCACTCCTCTCACTATAATCCACATCACACAGACCCCATTAGATTCTGTCCTGTTTTTCCCAACTGCTGCATTTTTGGACTTACCTTTTATTCCTAACTTGCAGGTACATATGATGCGTCATTAATTATCTTTGTGTGCATCATGAATAAACTCAATCTTTTTGTTAATACAAATTCAAGAAAGTCTCATTAAACTGCCTCCTTTTCAAACGTGAGTTTTGTTGGTTATAAGAGAAAGGTAGAAAGGGGAGAGATCTTTTTTTTTAAATTGACCTTGTGGTGACAATTGCAGAGGTGAACAATTAAAGAAAGGGATTCCATTCATCCTTCCTGAGCTGGGAGATTTAACAAGTTGGGGTATACCATCTGGAACCATAATTGGGGAATCTCTCCCAGCATCTGATTGTAACAGAGTACTGACCCTCCAAGTTAGCTATGAAAATGAAACATTGACACAATAGGAGATGGGGATTACCCTGCCCCTTCCCCCACTCAAATACCTTCACAATATGTACCTGCCCCCTCACCACCAAAATCTCTCCAATATATGTATCTGGGTTCCTCTCCTCAGCATCAACACTGACAGATCAGGAATTTTGTTTTTATTCACATAGGAATGCTGCAATGTCAGCATTTATTGCCATCCCTATTAGCTCAGAGGGAAGTTAAGAGTCAACCACTTAGCTATGGGTCTGGAGTCACATGTAGGCCAGACCAGGTAAGGATGGCAGCCTCCCTCCAGAAAGGAGATTGGTGAACTACATGGGTCTTTCTGACAATTGACAATGGATTCACAGTCATCATTAAACTCTTAACTCATTTTTTAAAAATTGAATTCAAATTCCACCATCTGCCAGAACCTGGGTCCCCAGAACATTACCTGGGTCTCTGGATTAACAGTCCAGCGATAATACTGCTAGGCCATCGCCTCCCCCGAACCTTAGTGAGATGTGCAAGGGAGTGTGATGCCCAAGAGAGCACGTTGCAAAACATCTGCTTTCAGGAGCTGCAGAGGGGGTGGAGAGACTGAAAGAGAAAGCAGGAAGACAGCTAATGTGACAAGTTTGCTTTGGAAACTACAGTTAAAACTTCAGACCCACGAGTCAATTCTCCGCACCAATTAAGGTCATTAATGTCAATGATAGGCCTGCGAAATGGGCAGGTCCCGTTTAGATCAATTAATGGGGATAGTGGCTGCATCAGAATGGAACCCCAACTGTTCACTTGTGATGCATTTTTCAGCTGCTTGAGACTTTTAATTATTTTCCCGTGTTGGTCTCTCCCCCAGCCCCCCCCCCCCCCCCCCCCCCCCCCCCCCGTCTCCTTGCTTGAGAGATTGCTGTTGTCCAAAAGCTGAAAGGAGCAGAAGTTAAAAGAGCAACAGAGTCCAATCATTGGTCCGTACTGAAAGCCTAAGCTCCTGCTCCGTTTGATCTGAGAGCAGTGAGTGCGACAGGAAATGAGAGATGAAAAGAAAGAGAGAAATCTCTTGTCTAATAAGCAGGAAGGGGAAGAAAAAAAAAGGGACAAATTTCTTCCTGACATAACTTTGGTTAATATATGAGGCATCTTTGATTGCAATGAGCAGAGACCACCACTGGACTACTGGTGGAAAACTTTCGAGGGACAACGTTGAAAGGTTTATCACACAGCACCAATCAGGCATGCTTTGCACCTAATGTTCTTGCTTATGACATTGCTGTTGACAAGTGCACTTCGCATTACAAAGGATCTAAAAATATAAACCTCAAAGACTGGATGTACATGCGATTTCACCTTCCTCCATAGTCCGTATAAAAACCAGACTGCTAAAATAAATCTATAAAACCAGCCTTTGAAAAAAATTAGAGAACAGACCACATTGTATGTGGAATTTGTTTTAAAAATGATGGAAATATTCAGCAACGTATGAGATCTCCTGATCCGTTGTTGGAAAAGTAAGAGTTTCATTGCTTCACACGTGCAGAATTATATTTCCTAAAGGGGAGTCACCCTCTTCCACAACACAGAGGATGCTTCTTCTGTGTTAAAGCCTCCCATAGTGATGCCAACTGTCTGAGCTAAGCTTTAAGATCATGATAATATTTAATCAAGGTCAAAAACTGGGCAAATTTCAACTGTTGCCGGTCAAGAAATAGTCTGAAGGCACTTGGGCAGAAAATAATGACAGCTTAGGGAAGGAACATAGGGCAGTCCGTGTCCATTCCTGTGGAGAGATGGTTTAAAGGCTGGACTTTTAACCTATGCCAAAGAAATAGGGTCTGGGGTACAAGCAAAGGATCAAACAGGAAGAGGGAATATCTCAATTTTGGAAAACAAAAGGAATCCACAAAAAAATTTGGGGAGTGATATGAGTTGGCAAATACTGAGACGCTACACCCTCGCGATCATGTCAGCTTCTAGAGAACACAGTGCTCCCTGGTGCTTACCCACTCCCTCCATACCAGTGCAATCAGTCAGAGCCTTTTAATAAAAGGAAGTTTTTTTGTTTGTTTTGCATCTAATGGAGTGAGTCAAATGTACAAAGAGTCAGGAAGGCTAAGCCACTAATTAATAGCTCTGACCTTATCTTCAGAGTCATACTGAATACCACAAGCCGCTTTTCCGTTATAGAGATCGAGAGGGAAAACATATATTTTAGACTCATCTCACCAATGCACCTCAAATAACAGAAACCGCAGATGGAAACTAAATAAATCAGACCTTAATGTAGGTTGGCCTTTTAATCATGGAGCAAAGCTGAAACAGCTTTAAATACTGACGTCGAAATAGTTTAGAGAAATGTTTCTGTATCTCACACTCTGGAGGTTAAATATGTTCCTGTAACAAATGGGTTTCATTTGAACAGAAAGATGGACCATTGACAGCAGCAGCCACTTTGAGCTCAAACACAGTAAATATATCAATTTAGCTCGATTACAGTAAATACAATATTGCGGCACATTAATTGTATTAATTTAACAAATTAATGTTTATATAATACCATAATTACACTGCTCTAACTTTATAAATGTTACATAATATAATCTGTGAACATATAATTATACCACTGTGAAAATATTAAAAGATTGTCAAAAAGATTTAAGTAAAGCTTAATGGAGAGGAAAAAGAAACTTTTGGTGCTAAATCTGTTTAAACATCCAGCAGGAAATTTTGTCCAGCCAAAAATAGTTAAAGGATTTTCAACTCACTAAAGGAGAACAGGGCGCAGGTTGGGGACAGGTCTGTCACTGTATAACACTGGGATACAGAACTGGTGGGGATAGGTCTGTCACTGTATAACACTGGGGTACAGTACTGGTGGGGACAGGTCTGTCACAGTATAAAACTGGGGTACAGTACTGGTGGGGATTGGTCTGTCACTGTGTAACACTGGGATACAGTACTGGTGGGGATAGGTTTGTCACTGTATAACACTGGGGTGCAGTACTGGTGGGGACAGGCTTGTCACTGTATAACACTGGGATACAGTACTGGTGGGGACAGGTCTGTCATTATATAACAGTGGGTTATAGTGCTAGTGGGGATAGGTCTGTCACTGTATAACACTGGGTTACAGTACTGGTGGGGATAGGTTTGTCACTGTATAACACTGGGATACAGTGCTGGTGGGGACAGGTCTGTCATTGTATAACAGTGGGTTATAGTGCTGGTGGGGATAGGTCTGACACTATGTAACACAGGGGGACAGTACTGGTGGAGACAGGTCTGTCACTGTGTACACTTGGGGACAGTGCTGGTGGGGATAGGTCTGTCACTGTGTAACACTGGGGTACAGTATTGGGGGGGGCAGGTCTGTCACTGCGTAACACTGGGGTTCAGTGCTGGTGGGAACAGATCTGAAGCTGTGTAAAACTGGGATACAATACTGGTGGGGACAGGTCTGTCACTGTATAATACTGGGGCTCAGTACTGGTGGGGACAGGTCTGTCGCTATATAATGCCAGGGTTCAATACTGGTGGGCACAGGTCTGACACTGTATAACACTGGGACGCAGTACTGGTGGGGAGAAGTCTGTTGCTGTATAACACTGGTGTACAGTACTGGTGGGGACAAGTCTGTCACTGTGTAACACTGTGGTGTACAGTACTGGTGGGGACAAGTCTGTCACTGAGTAACACTGGTGTACAGTACTGGTGGGGACAAATCTGTCACTGAGTAACACTGTGGTGTACAGTACTGGTGGGGACAAGTCTGTCACTATGTAACACTGTGGTGTACAGTACTGGTGGGGACAAGTCTGTCACTGTGTAACACTGTGGTGTACAGTACTGGTGGGGACAAGTCTGTCACTATGTAACACTGGGGGGCAGTACTAGTGTGGATAGAAATCCCACACAGAGCTGAATCCTACACAGAGCTCATGCCTTCTTTACAAGGCTGTTATGAATCTGGGTGAGCACTGGCATTGTGAGGCTGCCCTGTCTGCTGTAACAAAGAAGATGTTGGACTTGACTGTGATTCTGCAGTTGCACGTCCTGGTGAAAAGTCACATCCAGAGGAGGAGCATCCCCTGGCAGCCTGCTCTTGGGCTTGTGTTGTCTGAACCATCCAGGGGAGCATCCGGCATTGCAACAAGAAAGTCCATGACCTTCTCAGAGTCAATGCTTCCTAATAATCACTCTCTTTCTGCTCCTTCACCCACCAATATTGCCTGGAACACCTCCCCTCACTCGCTCTCATTGCCCCCACACCAACATTCCATACCACTAACCCTGCTTTGCCTCCACCCAGCCTACACACTCACCCCTGGGAAACCTCATCGCCATTGCCTCAGAGGACACCCAGAGGACCTCCAGAGGTCCAGGCAACTGAGGATCTAATGCCACTCAGTGACTTCATACACATGAACAGTGAGAGTTAGGCACAGCAGACATGGATGTGAGAGAGTGTGGCCTTCATAGCCCAGAGACTGCAGCAGTGCAGCAACACTGCTTCAAACATGTGATCCTCTGTCCACCCCCATGGCCAAGTTTGCAGCAGCCGTGTAGTGCCTCAGAATCTACCGCAGAGGCTAACCTCAGGACTGATGGCGCGGGGACATTGGGGCAGCACCTGGCCAGCACTCCAGGTACCCCCTTCCTCACAAGGCGACAGGGAGGTGCCAGGAGATACTCAGCCAGAGGAGGGAGCACACAACAACTCCACCAACCTCCACCTTGCCCCAGGACTTTAGGAAATTTAAGCCAATTTGCCTCTGGTAGGACAACCATCAGAATGTCTGGCCCATCCAGACACAAATGCTCCCATTGGTCACCCAACCAAGCCTCCCAGGTCAATAGCCTCCACTGCCAAGGAGGTTCTCCCCAGCTCAGCTATAGAACCAGAACAACACAATCTCCGAGTAGTGAGGGAAAGAAAGGAAATATTCTGTAGGGGCACTCTGGTGACACAGGTGGCTGCACCCTGTATCTAAAACACGTGTTTTGATAAAATTTGATCGGTTTTGCATGAGATGTGTTTGTTTGAGTCACTGTGTAGTCCTGAATGTCACTGTGCTGGGATGATGCTGAGCTCTATGTCCATACTGGATATATCATGGATCAAGGCCTGTATTAGAAGCTTGCGGAATGAGGTTTGACAATGGGTTTGACTGGCACCAATGTCCCTCGTGAGGAAACATCCCTCTTCTTTTCGCTGTGTTGGTGTTGGTGTTGGTGGTCAGAGATGTGTGAAGCATGTAGGAACCAATGCGTGGGGGGACACCAGGGTCTCAGCAGCCTTCAGGTCTGTATCATGTACAGCAAGTGAGCCTGAGTGTAATGTTAAAGGGTCTCACATCAATGGGTTTTCCAGCTCTGACGCTCACAAGTTGGGACTCTCAACCTACCCACTCCCATACCAGCTGCTGCCAATTCCTTTCTCATCGCATAATCTTGATTTCCAGCGCAATGGAAGGTGACAGTCAGTGCTCCTCACCCAATGGCTTCCAGCCTTCGCCTCAATGTGTTGGTAAGGTCCTGAGAAAAATCCAGACCCCTTTTGGCTAGCCCTCCCAGTGAACCCCAGAAAACTCACCCAAATTGGCAGCATGAGACTACACCTGCCCAGCGCTCCTCCCCACCCCCAGCCCCTGGCATCTGAGATGACCGCTGTCCCCAACTTGAAGCCAGTTACGTGACCAAACAAGCTGAGAAATCAAATGGCTCCTGACCCTGGCCTAACGCCTCCTCCATCATGACCCTGTTCCCCTCCATGCTTTACTGTACCATCACCTCCTAACAAATAGTCCACCTCAACCATCACAATTTTCATCTCTTCCTGACTATCTTCTGTCCTCCCAATCCTTAACAGTAGGTTCCTGAGTCTCCATCCAGTCCCTTCACCCCCTAACCCTTTCTCTCCTTAGTTTCTCTAGGTAGACCATGGCTTGCCCTCTTGGGTGACCTAACCTGGATGACAAGTGGCCAGACCCTGATTGTTGCCCACATGCATCCACAATCATGAACCTAGTGTACTTCACCAGTTTCCTCATTTTTCCTCTCCCCACCTTACCCCAGTTCTAACCTTCCAGCTCAGCACTGTCCTCATGACTGTCCTAACTGCCAATCTCCCTTCCTATGCTGCCTGACCTGCTGTGCTTTTCCAGCACCACTCTGATCTAAACTCCACAATCATACTGACCCTACACCTCGAACTGTCACTATGGAGTCACACCCAAGATTTCAAAAGCACGAAACACCCGATTCAGAACATCGCAACGGGAAATCTGACCACGGCCAATCACCTGGACTGGTTTCAGGCACTGCCCTTAGCAGCAGTGTGTACTCTCTGTAAGATGCACGGCAGAAATTTGTCAAAGATCCTCAGGCCACACCTTCCAAAACCCATGACCACTTCAATCTAGAAGGACAAGGGCAGTCCAAGAATACCACCACTTTCAAGTTCCACTCTAAGTTTCTCACCATCCTGATTTGGAAGCATATCACGGTTCCTTCAGTGTCGGCCGCAAATCCAGCGTGTTTTCTGTGTAAACTGAGAACAGTGGTGCAACTATGAGACTGATACAGCCAGCTATATGCCTCTTTGAATGAGCACTGCTGACCAGCAAGGTAAGATGCCAGGCAGTGGGTCTGTGCCAATTGGCGTGACCAGGAGAAGCAAGGCACTCTGTGAACGGGCACTAAGAGATCAGGTTCAGGGCTTAGAGTTCAATAAGTGAGGCTTAATTCTCTGTATATTGGGAACACAATTTCTTTGTGTAATACAGAGGTATATTAGTGATAGTTACAAGTCTGTCAGTGTACAGCTCTGTGGTAAAGCAATGGTTGAGAAAGAAATTTTACTGAACAACAGAATGAGTGGGTACAGATGGAGTTGATGGGTATATGCCAGTCGCAGTACTGGAGTGTACAGCTATGTTGTTGTCAGTGTGGTGGTTGAAGTATTTTGACCTAATAAATTTAGAAGTATATTATATGAAATAACACTAGGAATCTTTTGCTGTTCTAAGTGATAGTAACCACGCAGTGAGCTTGCCAACTTCTTAAGGTTTATAAACAATTTTCACTTTATATTAAATTAATGCAATTATATAAATGTGATTGTTAGTCTAAACTATATTAATGCAACATAAAGTATATGACTGGAGCTATATTAACACAATGATAACACTGTAATGAGAATAATGTAATTAGAGAAATGTAAGTATTAATGTAACTGTACTGCTATAATTATAGCAATGTAACCAACTATAATAACACAATCATATTACTGTAACCATAATGTTAATTATGCAGTTGTGACTATACAGCATATTAACTATATTAATGAAATTGAAACAGCAAAACTAAATGCAATTATAATACCATAACTAGGTTAGGAAGGGAACTGACAATATTCAACCGAGCACATAGTGTCAGGACCGTGATGGTTCAAATACCAGGGCACACAAGTTAAAAATGAGCAAGTTAAAGGAGTAAGAAGGAGAGGTCAGCTGGAACTGCCTACCCAATGGCTGCGGGAAGTGTGGAATCAGTCACATGGCCATCGAAGCCAAGAGAACAAATGGCTTCAAAGGGGCAATCAGACACTGTTCTGGAGAGAGAAGGGATTAACTAATATTGCAAAAATAGAGCTAAGATCAAAGAGAAACAGAACAGTAGCATTGGGCTGAATGGCCTTTCTCATTCACGTATTCTAACAGAACTTCATTGATATGATACATTAGCATTTTATAGAGATGTAACTAACAGCATTCATATTATTTTAAGAACACAATAAGATGATATGAAATAAAGAAGAACTATTTATAATATAATATGATTTATAGAATTTTGTCTCCATATTATGGTACATATATTGAATCAGTTACTGTACATAGCTCTAGTATTCAATATATTCTGCAGCTTGGCTAATAAGCCCAATTATTTATAACACATCAGCATTAATGTAACATGACTGAAACTATCTGAATATAAGTAATTATTACTCTGTATTACTCTATGTAAATATGACGATATTGCCATTTTTATGTAATATATTCTATTACAGGAACTTAATAATTGTATAAATGCAAATGTACCACTTTATGTAAACATATCTGAACTACCAGTGCTCGTGACTGAATACATTATCGTAATAATCTTATAAATGCATTTACAATATTAGTCTTTGGTGTTAGTAGAGTGTATAAAATTATAGTTATTGCTATCAATTAATGAGACCACAATAAATTAAATATTTTTGCAACAATGTTATGACTTTAACACATATAAAGATATTATTGTAACTTAATTTATATTAACATGAGTATAATATGAATCAAAAAGCATAACTGAGCATATAAATTAATAAATATGGTCCTAACCCACCTAACTTAAATAACTAAATTGTGCATTTACAGCAAGAAGGATTTTGGACAGGCTTGCATATAAGAAAACTCTGTGTTTCAATTAAAATGGCCAACTCAATGTAGAAAAATTTGCATTTAGTATTCAAGATATTTTGCTGTCTGTTGCCCTTTTTATTGATAGTTGAAATGTTGTAATATTGTTTCCTTTGTAAGAGGTTCCAGTGGGGAAGTTGGTAGCTCTGCTGTGGGACTTGCTGCTGTCACCTCCATGCTATTACCAGCAGGAGCCTGTCCTATTGAGATCTGTTTGGTTGAGCATTACAGAACACAGTTTTTCAGTCAGTTGCTATGGAACAAGAAGAATAGGTGTCACCTTCACCGGGACTGCGATCATTTTGAATCAAACAGGTGCCCACACCAGATCTTGCTCTGGCTGAGACTGGAACACATTTGCTTGGGCTGGGTAGAGTGAGAGAGAGTAACCGTGTGGGACAAAGAGGCCTACGATTCAGTTACCTTCGTCTGTGACAATGGGGGCAAGGGGTTGGTGAGGTTCAAAAGCAAAGAGAAAGGAACCTCAACAATAATTTAAAAATTGAAACTACAAATGCAAAGGAAAATGAAAGTGACGTGTTTGCCTGTGAGGATTTTGATTTATTAAATGCTGAGCGAGAAACAGGCTCTTGACAGAAACACAAAAAATGAGCGGACACATCGCTGTGTCGTGTTTTATACTAAAGAACCAAAGCAAATTAAACATTTTCGCCTGGCCTCCTAGCCTGGAATGCAAATCCAGGGACTGCCACGGAGCTGATCTTGACAAGGTAGCAGCAAATTCACCAGCTTCCCAACTCGAACCTTTCAAAAAGGAAAAGACATCACAAATTTTCAACTACCAGGAAACAGGGCATGATACCAAGTTGTGGAGACAGTGCAATATCTTGAATGTTGGTCCATGTCTTATATAAATTGTTGCACATTGGGTTGCCTGTTTTAGTTGCAACATAAAGTTTTTTTTTAAGTGCAAGCCTGCTCCAAATCCTTACAGCAAAAAATGCACAATTTGGTTTATTAACTTCAGTTGGTTAAAACCGTATTTATTTATTTATAAGCTCATTTGCGCCTTTTGATTCATTTTACACTCATAATGTTTATTAAGTTATTAAGCAGATAAATGGCTATTTGTAAAATAAGTTAAGTCAAGGTTATAGCTAAAGACGTTATTACTACCAGGGAATCACTTTGTACTAATCGCAAACGTCATTTTTGGCTAATTTTGGAGTTAAAGTAAAGTCACCACAGTTCTACTTTCTCATTAGACAGAAAGGTGACTTAACCTGAGGGCCATCACATCCCAGTGAATTTGAGTCTTTCATGGTAACTGTCAGTCAGTAAAGGAGCTGAACTTACACTGTTGGTATCATGCTGTATTACAAGTTAGAGACAAAAAAAACTGCAGCTGGTGGAATCCAAAGTAGGCTGGAAGGACACAGCACGCATCAGGAGGTGGGGAAGTCAATGTTTTGGGTGTAACTGTTCTAAAGACCCATGGCCCTGCAGCTTACAGCACTTAAGGGGCAGATCCAGGTACATTTTCAAAGAGTTTAAGGTCTCTGTCTCCACCACAAGCTCAGGCAATGGATTCCAGACACCTACCACCCTCAGCATAAAAACGACTTTTCTCATGGCCCCTCTAATCTTTCTGCCACATAGTTTGTAACCATGGCCCCTAGTTTTTGAACTGTCTGCTAAAGGAAACTGGCTCATCCTGACTAACTCTCACACTTTTGTTTAAATCAATCATGTCACCCCTCACCCTTCTCTGTTCCATGGAAAACAGTGCCAACCCCTTCAATCTCTCCTCGTAGCGACAATTCTCCAACCCTGGCAAACTTTGATGACAATCGCAATGACAAATTCCTTCCAAATGGCGAGATTATACTGCAAGGGACTTCACAGCAACATCAGCAAAAGAAAGTTTGACATCAATTCCCTTCAGAAGATTTTAGGACAAGTGACCAAAAGGTAGGCAGTAATGTTGGGTTTTAAGGAAGGTGGAGATAGATGGTCTTGCACAGGAAGGTGCAGAGCTTAGGACTTTTATAGATGAAGGCACAGCTGCCAAACGTAGAGCTATAATAAAATGGCAGGACGTGCAAGAGGCCAGAATTATAGAGTGGTTCTGGGGCTTGAGGAGGTTATAGCAATAAGGGAGGATGAAGCCCTCGGAGATTTAGAAACATCTAAAATAGGAACGGAAGTTGGCCATTCAGCCCTTCCAGCCTGTTCTGCTATTCGCTATGATCATAACTGATCATCCAATTTAGTTCCCAGTTCCCACTTGCTCCCCATACACTTTGATCCCTTTACCCCGAAGAACTATATCTACCTCCTCCTTGAAAAGATTTAATGGTTTGGCCTCGACTCCTTTCTGTGGCAGAGAATTCCACAGGCTCTCCACTCTCTGGTTGAAGACACTTCTCCTTTGAAAACAAGGGCGAGAATGCGAGAGTTGGCTGGAAGGCAATGCAGGTCAACAAGTATATTGGGAGAGAAATCCATTCCCCACCAATCTCCGCATCCAACGCATTATAAATTTGTTGTCTATCCAAATGAGTTAACTGACCGCGCAGACTTTGGAGTAGCGTGCGGTGACTCTTCATTGGTTGGACTTCACCATGGCAAGCATAAATAAGAGGAGAGGAACAATTTGTATTTGACAGACTGTGAGGGCACCGTGCCTTTCTGAGAGATTTGTTCTGTGCTGTTTCTCTTGCAGAGAGGTGTTGCCACAGCAGTACTAGAATGTCTGCTTCAAAAACAGTGAGTGAACGGCTTTGAGCTCCCTGAAATTAGACAAAAGAAGCCGGAGTGGGTAAAGTCAGTCTCACACAGACTCAGGATTTTAGTTTTGCTTTCATTTGGGGTTTGGAGTTGGGTGTTGAAGCTGAGAGATATATCTATCTCTCTTGGCTGCAGCAAAAGACTTGAGTTTTCTCTCTCTTTGCTTCTTTCAATGCTCCTTTCTCCTGGACCGGAGCAGAGATAGCAATGAGGGAAACCTGTTTCACCTTTACCAAGGGTGTGTGCATGGGATGGTGCTATATTGGAAAGGTTGATGATTAGTAGTTAAATAAAATATTAATTTGTTATGTATTTAGAACAAAGGGTCTAATATTTGCCATTAAATAAAAAGTTAGGGTTTAGGCTATCTCCTTGATATATTTATTTGGGGTTTGGTCTGGTCCTTAACACCAATGAAGCTGAACCCCTGAGCAGGTTAATACACACTGATCTGCATTGTTTAATGAAATAGTGATGTGAAATAGTAAGTGCTTCAGGCCAGCACCAAATGAAATAGCTTCGAGAAGTCAGCAGTATGGATAGGACCCATTCCTCCCCATAGAAAAGGTGGTGAACAATATTCATATCCATTGTGCTATTCATATTAAAATGAGCAGTGCCATTGAATACCCATAACCTCAACATAAATACTGAGCTTTAATTATAAATGTGATTATGCTAGCATATGATTTTTATAATTGCATAATGAATTACAAAGGTATGACTGAAACTTCATATTAACTGGCACACATAACTCTTGAGTGGAGCTTAACCATCACTGATTACCTAGCAACCTGAATGCTCTTGCACAGATAACACACAATCTATCTGGTTAATGATCATATGGGTGTGACCATAAGCAGCAACTTAAAGGGACAGCACATTTATATATACAGTCGGTTCTACCATAATGCGTGTTTCCTCAACAAGATTCGGCTTTAATGCGATTGAAGAACTTAGACTGTTATTTGTAGAATGCGAACTTTTCTTACCTGTATTGGCTTTTGCGTGATTTTCTTATAACACAAGATTGTATAAGAGCTGAACTATTGCATTATATCAGGCTTCCACAGGGGACCCTAGAAACACCCAACTGAGGTGTTATCTCCTCAACTGAGGATTCCCCACCACCCTGGTCAACAGGTCTCACTGCCAGGTCCAACTCATTTTCCGTGGTTTAGCCCTCGTCTCTTCTCTTTCTTCTCACAGTGACAATTCCCCTCTTCCTCACCTACCACCTCTAGACTCTGCATCCAAAGCATCATAACCTGCCACTTTCGCCACCTTCATTGGGATGTCATCACCAGACACATATTCCCATCCCCTCCATTGTCAGCACTGTTCACTCCAGGATACCCTGGTCCACTCCTCCTTCACGCCCATCGTGCCCCCTCTACCCCCCACAGCCCCATGGCACCTTCCCCTGCAAGTACAGAAGGTGCAGCATTTGGCTGTTTACCTCCTCCCTCCTCACTATCCAAGGTTCCAGACACACAGCCGGGTGAAGCAGCACTTGCCCTTCACTCAATGTATTCGTTGTTCTCAATGTGGTCTCCTCAACACTGGGGAAACAAAGCGCAGACTGGGCGACTGCTTTGCAGAACACCTACACACTGTCTGTAAATTAACTCTGAGCTTCCAGTTACCGGCCTGATTAACACACCACCGTGTGCTCATGCTAACATCGCTGTCTCAGATCTGCTGCAGTGCTCCAGCGAAGCTCAACACAAACTGGAAGAGTAACATCTCATTATCTGCTTCGGGACCTCAGAACCTTCAGGACTCAGTATCGAGGATAACAGTTTTACAGCATGACCCTCAGCTCCTTCCAGACCATTATCCACACCCACACTCTGCGTCCTATCTTGAAATGGTTTGTTTCCAGCACTGCCAATCCATTTTCATCTACTCATAGCCCCATCATCACCGATCTGTATTGAGGTGGATAGAAGCCTGGTTGGCGGAGAGGAAGCAAAGAGTAGGAATTAGATTAGATTCCCTACAGTGTAAGAACAGGCCCTTCAGCCCAACAAGTTCACAACGACCCTCCGAAGAGCAACCCACCCAGACCCATTTACCCCTGACTAACGTACCTAACACTATGGGCAACTTAGCATGGAGAAAGTGAGGTCTGCAGATGCTGGAGATCAGAGCTGGAAATGTCTTGCTGGAAAGGCGCAGCAGGTCAGGCAGCATCCAGGGAACAGGAGAATCGACGTTTCGGGCATAAGCCCTTCTTCAGGATTGAGGAAAGTTTGTCCAGCAGGCTAAGATAAAAGGTAGGGAGGAGGCAAGGTATCTGAGAGCGTGATAGGTGGGTTGAGGTGTGGGTAATGGTGAGGACCAGTGGGGTTCTGTCCTGGTGAGGACCAGTGGGGTTCTGTCCTGGTGAGGACCAGTGGGGTTCTGTCCTGGTGAGGACCAGTGGGGTTCTGTCCTGGTGAGGACCAGTGGGGTTCTGTCCTGGTGAGGACCAGTGGGGTTCTGTCCTGGTGAGGACCAGTGGGGTTCTGTCCTGGTGAGGACCAGTGGGGTTCTGTCCTGGTGAGGACCAGTGGGGTTCTGTCCTGGTGAGGACCAGTGGGGTTCTGTCCTGGTGAGGACCAGTGGGGTTCTGTCCTGGTGAGGACCAGTGGGGTTCTGTCCTGGTGAGGACCAGTGGGGTTCTGTCCTGGTGAGGACCAGTGGGGTTCTGTCCTGGTGAGGACCAGTGGGGTTCTGTCCTGGTGAGGACCAGTGGGGTTCTGTCCTGGTGAGGACCAGTGGGGTTCTGTCCTGGTGAGGACCAGTGGGGTTCTGTCCTGGTGAGGACCAGTGGGGTTCTGTCCTGGTGGCGGTTGGAGGGGCGGGGTTCAAGGGCGGAGGAGCGGGAAGTGGAAGAGATGCGGTGGAGGGCATCGTCGACCACGTCGGGGGGGAAGTTGCGGTAACTCCCAATTCCTTCGACTCCGCCGCATCTGCTCCCAGGAGGACCAGTTCCAAAAACGCACAACCCAGATGGCCTCCTTCTTCAAGGACCGCAATTTCAGAGGGTGGTAGTAGACGGAAAGTATTCAACCTGGAGCTTGGTGACCAGTGGTATTCCGCAGGGATTCCACAATGGTTCTGCTCTTCGTGATTTTTATGAATGACTTGGATGAGGAAATGGAAGGTGAGTTAGTAAGTTTACCGATGACAAGAAGGTTGGTGGAGTGGTGGATAGTGTGGAGGGCTGCTGTAGGTTACAACAGGACATTAACAGGATGCAGAGCTGGGCTGAGCAGTGGCAGATGGAGTTCAACCTGGAAAAGTGTGAAATGATTCATTTTGGAAGGTCGAATTTGAACAGGGTTAAAGGTAGGATCTTTGGCAGTGTGGAGGAACAGAGGGATCTTGGGGTCCACGTGCATAGATCCCTTAAAGTTGCCACCCAAGTTGATAGAGTTGTTACAAAGGTGCATGGTGTTGGCTTTCATTAGCAGGAAATTGGGTTTAAAAGCCACGAAGCTATGCTACAGCTCTACAGACCCCTGTCGAGAGTGTGGTGCTGGAAAAGCACAGCAGACCAGGCAGCATCCGAGGAGCAGGAGAATCTACGTTTCGGGCATAAGCCCTTCATCAGGAATGAGGCTGGTGAGCCGGGGGCTGAGAGATAAACGAGAGGGTGTGTGGGGCTGGGGGGAAGTGAACTGAGAATGCGATAGGTAGATGAAGGTGGGGGAGTTGGTGATAGGTCAGAGAAGAGGGTAGAGTGGATAGATGGGAAGAAAGATGGACAGGTAGGACAGGTCATGAGGGCAGTACCGAGTTGGAATGTTGGATCTGGGATAAGGTGGGGGAGTGGAAATGAGGAAACATCCTCTACAGTCAGTTCTGCCCCAACTCAGAACTGCAAAGGACCCCTGCTGTTTTACGTTCTCAGTTTCCTCATTTCCCTTCAGCCCCACCTTATCCCAGATCCAACCCTCCAATTCGGCACCCCCCCCCCCGACCTGTTCCTTCCCATCTATCCACTTCACCCTCCTCTCCGACCTATCACCATTGCCCCTACCTTCATCCACCTATCACAATCTCAGCTACCTTCCCCCCAGCCCCACCCCCTCCATTATCCCTTGGGCAACAAGCCTCATTCCTGATGAAGGGCTTATGCTCGAAATGTCGATTCTCTGGCTCCGTGGACGCTGCCTGACCTGCTGTGCTTTTACAGCACCACACTCTCAACTCTGATCTCTAGCATCTCAAGTCCTCACATTCTCCTCGATAGACCCCTGGTTAGACCACACTTGGAATATTGTGTTCAGTTCTGGTTGCCTCATTATAGGAAAGATGCGGAAGCTTTAGAGAGGGCGCAGAGGAGATTTACCAGGAAATTGCCCGGACTGGAGGGCATGTCTTATGAAGAAAGGTTGAGGGAGATCAGGCTTTTCTCATTGGAGTGAAGAAGGGTGAGAGGTGACTGGATGGAGGTGTACAAGATGATGAGAGGCATAGATCGTGTAGATAGCCAGAGACATTTTCCAATGGCAGAAATAGCTATCACAAGGTGATTGGAGGAAGGTTTAGGGGAGATGTCAGAGGCAGGTTCTTTACACAGAATGGCGGGCCCATGGAATGCTCTGCCAGCAGTGGCAGTAGAGTCAGATACATTAGGGACGTTTAAGTGACTCTTGGATTAGCGCATGGAAGATAGTACAATGAAGGGTATTGTAGGTTAGTTTGATCTTAGGATAAAAGGTTGGCAGGACATCAAGGGCCGAAGCCTCAGTACTGTGTTGTACTGTTTTATGTTCTATGTTCACAGTTTGAGGGCTTGGGATGGACCATTCAGGACAGAGATGAGGAGACGAAAGAGTGGTGGGCCTGTGGGTTTCATTACCACAGGAAATAGTTGATACCAAAACATTGAATGTATTCAAGAGGCAGCTAGATATAGCACTTGAGGCGAATGGGATCAAAGGTTATGGGGAGAAAGCAGGGTTAGGCGATTGAGTTGGATGATCAGCCATAATCATGATGAATGGCGGAGCAGGCTCGAAGGGCCGAATGGCCTCCTCTTGCTCCTATCTTCTATGTTTCTATCTAGTTTCTCTTCTCCGGCTTCCTCCCACGGTACAAAGTTTAGGTGGATTGGCTATGCTAAATTACCCATAGTGTCCAGGGATGTGCTGGTGGATTGGGTAATGCAGGGTTACAGAGAAACGGTAAGGAGGTGAATCTGGATGGAATACTCTTCCGAGGGTGGGTGTGGAGTCAATGGGCTTAATGACCTGCCTCCACACTATAGGGATTCCATAAGCACATCAGCGCATTAATGTGACAGTAACTGTTAAAGTAATACTACAGTTGTATTCTAACTGTCAATGTAAATATAATTATAGCATCATGGATTTTTTGAACATTTGAGAAACCTTTGATTTTGATTGACATCAGCTTTTCATTCAGGTTAGAAGTTACAAATCTACCTCTGAATGTTTGGATGGAATCTGCATCCCTCGAGCAGGTGGGGCGAAATTAATATTTGCAGAGTGGATTATCAATGTACAAACATATGAACAAACGTAATATAAGGTTTGGCGAGATGGCAATGTTTGCATAATGAGTTTTCAGTCCAGGATATGATGGGAAATAACAGGTTTTGACATACATGTATTCGTAATATGTAAACCATCCAGCAAATCAAATTGCAAACCATCACAAATGACTGGCTCTTCACAGTCAGCCTCACACAATGAGGAATTCAGACCTGACCTCCCCATGAGTTTCAAACAAATTGCTGCATTTGAGCAGTCAAAACAAATTAAACTCACAAGAAACTAGATGCACTATTTCGTGATGGAAGGACACTTTTAATGACAAACTCAACAAGTTCTATACTACCCAATGGAAAATGGGGTGAGAACAGAAGATCCATTTTCAAGTTCTACCCGAGCCATCCATAGATCATAGAATCCCTACAGTGTGGAAACAGGCCATTTGGCCCAACAAGTCCACACCAACTTTCCGAAGAGTATCTCACCCAGACCCATTCCCCTACCCTAATTACTCCCGCTTCCCATGACTAACGCACCTAACCTACACATCCCTGAACACTATGGGCAATTTGGCCTGGCTAATTCACCTAACCTGCACATCTGTGGACTATGGGAAGAAACCAGAGCATCCGAAGGCAAACCCACACAGACAAGGGGCGAATGTGCAAAATCCACACAGACAGTCGTCCGAGGCTGGAATCGAACCCACTTCCCTGTTGCTGTGAGACGGCAGTGCTAACCACTGAGCCACTGTGTCATCATAAATGTATCAGACTCTGTCTTGATTAAATATATCTAGGGTGAGAAGCTAGTATATTCAGGTAGCTGATGAAGGTGCAGCGCTCCAATATTAGTGCCTCCAAATAAACCTGTTGCACTATAACCTGGTGTTTTGTGATTTTTAGCTATGATCACACAATACACAGAGAATATGGTCTGTATGTCAGTAATGGACAGGAAGAGTCAAAATAATGATTCTCAAAGAGACTGTTCCAGAACCTGCCAGATGAGAAAGAACTGCCCCTGAAAGAACATTTCGATGTTGTTTCAGACACCCCTCTCCCCCATTGAGGTTTTATCACGGCCAACGTGTACTCTTAAATGGAGCTAACATTAAAAGGTTAAACACTGTAAACTTCCAACATATTACACATTCCTTTTTCTGTTTATGCGACTGTAAAATAATTATCTCCTGAATATTTTGCATTCGCTGCACACATCCTTTCATCTATTTGTCTCTTGTTTCCAAGATGATCTTTTTCCACTTGTTTTCATGAATATATAAGTGTTCTTTCTACAATGGCTCCGTGACCGACAAAGGCTAGGAAACTTTTGGTTTAAAGCGCAGTTTAATGACATTAGCCGTTACCTCTATGTTGAGGAGAGCAAATAATAATCACTCTCACGAACACGTCCATTCAGGGCACAAACATGACTCCAAACTTCCAGCTGCTTGTCATTTTATTTCTCTGTCCCTCTTTCACATCGAGCTGTTTGCTTTCAGCCTTCTACACTGTTCTCGAAACATCTCATTTGACACTCTTTAAAAAATTATTCGCCAATGGAATGTGGGTATTGTTGGCTAGGTTGGCACTTATTACCCTTCAAAGGTCAACCACCTAGCCACTGGCAATGGAGTCACGTGTAGGCTAAACAAAGTAAGGTTGCAGATTTCTTTCCCTGAAGGACACTAGTGTATCAAATAACATTGGAGCTTCTTAACGGCAGACTTTGTTGAATTCAAACTTTCACCAGAACGGACTTGAGAGGCTGAGTGGCCAGTTCCTAAAGTTGCGTCTTTGTATGAATTGTCTATGGTGATGACTGCTCCCTGGCTGTACATCTGGGCAATGCTGAAGTACCTCCAGTATTTTCTTTCTAATACATTTTCCCAAAGTCCGTCATCTGTAATGGTGAAATGTTCAAAGAAAGCCTTCTCAGCCAACACACTGGGAGTTTGGTCTAACTATCCAACAATACAATGTGAGCCAAAAAATAGTGCATGTAGGGGTATAGGTGGGTTGCGCTTCGGCGGGTCGGTGTGGACTTGTTGGGCCGAAGGGTCTGTTTCCACACTGTAATGTAATCTATAAAATCTTCACTTTTTTTGTACTTTTGAAGGGTTCCTTCCAACTTGTTTGTTCTCAGCCCATTTATCCTGTGCCATCATAGATAAACACAACAGATTTGTGCTCCTCATCGGGTTCTGCTATGGCCTTAGGAAGACGGTGCAGTATGTCACTGGATGCACTTTGACTGGTTGTCCAAAAATGATTTATTTAATATTGTCACTTGTACCTAGGATAATGTCACGTTCCGGCGCCATCTTGGATTACAGAATAAATTACTGGATAAATTGCACAAATGGTAAAATATTGAATAAGTTAATGTTAATTGACATTACTAAAACTGAAACAACTGCAAATGTTTGTCTTTCCCTCTCAGCAGACTTTACCTCCTCTGCTCCTCCATTCGCCACCATCCAATATTGTTCCCAGGATCCTCTGCTCTTTTCCTGCTGCCATTGGCGCAGTCGCTTCCGCTGCTTTTGAGCTGGAGACGGTCACGCTCCGTGGGTCTGCCATCACCTCCGACGCTGGACATTGACTAATGGGGTCGTGACAGAGCCCTGGCTCTTCTTCCGATACCGCATCCTGAGATGGAGCAGGGATGGAGACACACGGGGGACGACATCCGGAGGAGGCCCCAGGGCAACCAAAACTGAATAAATACATTCCCAAGCTTGAGTGGTGTGGTTTGACTACCTCCCTCAGAGAGCCGAGCCATGAGCAGCCGAGCCCCGCACTCAGGAGCCAAATACTGCCAACCCCGCCACCACCATTTTTGAAGTCACAAAGTCAGTGATTTGTTTCTAGTCCATTTAACAGCTGTGCATTTCTGGGTCGGCTCTCTGAGGGAGGTAGTCAAACCTTTTTTTACTTACCTCAGGAAATTTGGATTGTGACACATGAGCATTCTCAAAAGCAATGAATTATGATTGGAAACCCACTTAAACATTTTCAACGCTCCCTGTGTTGCTATATAACTTGTAAAGTCATAGACCTATAGAGTCATACAGCATGGAAACAAACCCTTTGGTCCAACTAATTCACGTCAACCATATTCCCAAACAAAACTAGTCCCAATTGCCTGTATTTTGCTCATATCCCTCCAAACTTATCCTATCCATGTACTTTTCTCAGCATCTTTTCAATGTTGTAACTGTGCCTGCATGCACCACTTCTTCAGGAAGTTCATTCCTCGCATGAAACATTCTCTGCATAAAAGAGTTGTCCCTCATCTCTTCCTTAAATCTCTCTCCCACCTCACCTTAAAAATACGCCCCCTAGTCTTAAAATCCCCCACCATAGGGGAAAGACACCTACCATTAACATTATCTACCCCTCATGTTTTTATAAACCTCGATAAGGTCACCTCTCAATCTATTAAGCTCCAGTCAAAAAATTCACAGCCTATCCAGGCTTTCCTTATAACTCAAACCTTCCATACACCTGAACCCTCTCTTGCTTAATAATATCCTGCCTATAACAGGGCAACCAGAACTGAATACAGTGCTCTGGTAGGGGCCTCACCAATATCCTGTAGCTGGTTTTTTTTTCTCATTTCCTGTCCCAGTGTTTCTTATCAGCTTCTTGATGTACTTTTGCATTCGACTTGCATTTTATCGACTCCCACAGCTGCTGCGGCTCTCACTGTAGTCATTCCACTTCAGCTGCTGACAGGTCACTCCTGCCTTCTTAAAACAATCATGTTTTTTTGTACAGATTGTCACGTGAACCTCATAGAATCCGAGTTCCCTGATTGGGGCTGTTAATCTGTTTCAATTAGGTAGCTCTGGCTGACAGATATAGTTCTGCTCACTCTGAGAGCCGGCTCTGAGGGAACTGGATCAGTGACAAGGACTCTCCACATGTAAATAAAGGGCGACTTGGAGATGGGATACCAGCCTCTGTGGAGTTATTTCACTCTTAAAGTGGAAAATTCACTTGCTTCAGTTTGCTTTCTCTGCTTCTGGATCTTCTGGATTTCCTTCTCCCTGTTGTAAGGGTCAGATCCGCATGTGGTGTTTCCCAGGACCTGGTGGTGTTTGCAGTCTAGAAAGAGTTATTTGAAATAGTTTGCAACCACCACCCTTCCTTTGACTTGAGCCTATCTGGTGATGAACTATGGAGGATACATCAACAGAAAGGGTCTACAGAATCAGACAATTTATCACATGATAGCAACGAGTGCAGCTACATTTGCTCAGGTAGGTAAAAACAATGACTGCAGATGCTGGAAACCAGAGTCTAGATTAGACGTGGTGCTGGAAAAGCACAGCAGTTCAGGCAGCATCGAAGGAGCAGGAAAATCGACGTGTCGGGCAAAAGCCCTCCATTTGCTCAGGTGTAATTACTCGGATGTTTGGGAGCTGGTGCTGATTCATCTGCTCCCCCTGAAAGCTCTTTGTCTCCCCAGGCTTTATGCAACATCGCTAGAATGGATGAAGCCAATATAATTACCTGACAACAATGTTGATTGTTCACCCATTGTACATTTGTATCGTACTGTGTGTGATTACATCTCCATGTGTTTATAGTTTCTAATCAACCTGTTCAGCGATGTTATGACACACCTCTGGAGCAGGTGGGACTTGAACCCAGGCCTCCTGGCTCAAAAGCAGGGACACTACCACTGCCCACTGAGTGTGCACATGTTTGTTTCCTGTGTGCGTGGTTGCTGTGTGTCTGTGCATTTAAATATTCTGATGTGCGTTTGTGCTTGTTTGCATCTATACGTGTTTGTGTATATGTGTTTGTGTAGGTCTGCGTACTTATGTTTAAGATCCCAGTGCATGTGAAGATGTACATACATTTACTTGACTGTTGTCTGTGTGTATGTAACTGAACTGAGTATGTTAGTGCAAGAATTTCTGCTCCAAAGATCTCTGCATCTGTCTATGTCTGTTTGACTGTCAGTCTCTGTGTGTGACTATGTGTGTTTCTCAATCTGTATGCCTCTCTGAGTGCGGACACGCACTGGAAAGAAAATGTTCTTTAAATTTAAAACCATAATTGTAAAAAATGATTAACTTTGTTTCCAGACTTTGCACTCAAAACAAAAGAAACTGACTTTCAGAGAAAAGAGTTATTAAAATCCAAGAGTGGAATCGCTTTGCTATTCTTTGCATAATATGTTATTGCATCATTGAACAATCAGGGCATTTAGAGGTTTGTAGTGAATGGATCACTACAACACAGAGTCAAATTCCATCTCCTCACAGCAATTAAATGAAGATAAAGGAACATCGCTCCCTCACTCAGCCTGGTGATGTGCTAAAGCTGATCAGTCACAATGCCACTTTTCAAAGCCACTGTTCTCTATTTTACCATCGTCTTTTGACATGGAAGAAAAATCAGCTTGCGTTAGGTAGTGAATGTGGATCATGTCAAAGGTGTGTTGAGATGAGTCATAGAATTACTGAGTCACAGAGATCTACTTCTTGAAGGTCACTTCTTGAATAACAATACCACATTAGCTGTCCTCCAGTCCTCCGGCACCTCTCTAGTGACCAGAGAGGAAGTGAAATTTTTGCAAGTGCCCCTTCTGCTTCCTATCTTGCTTCACACAAACCCTGACATGTATTCCATCCGACCCTGAAGACTTATCTCATTATGATCTAGCCGGACAATTCAAAGCTGACTCTCTACCTGTGCTAATTTCTTCAAATGTAGCACAGACCCCCTCCCTGATTTTCACACCCATATTGTTCTACTCACTAATGAATACCAACACATAGTAATCATTTAGAATACTACCTATATCCTCTGGGTTCCATGCACAGCTTGCTGTTGTGGTCCTTAATGCATTCTGAATTCTTTGTTATGATTTTACTCTTAATGTGTCTCTAAAACAGCTTAGGAATTGACTTTGAATTGGTCAACTTGGAGCTCCATTCAGAAATGACTGTAAAACAGTGAGGATTGAGGAAGAAAATGCAGCCAGCAGTTTTTATCCAGTGCTACGAGCTAGTGAACGCAGGAATAGGAGGATAGAGCAGATGAATGCATGGCTGAGCAGCTGGTGTATGGGAGAAGGATTCACATTTTTGGATCATTGGAATCTCTTTTGGGGTAGAAGTGACCTGTACAAGAAAGACGGATTGCACCAAAATTTGAAGGGGACTAATATACTGGCAGGGAAATTTGCCAGAACTGCTCGGGAGGATTTAAACTAGTAAGTGGGGGGGGCGGG